>NC_082736.1:5901127-6123627 GCF_030144855.1 Hypanus sabinus
CCTGCACCAGCTCCTCAGCCACACATTCATCACAGGTATCTCTCTATATCTCCCCCCACTAACAAGTGTCACTGGGAGTAATACAAAGCTTACTACTTTTTAGTTTCTGTCTTATTTCTCTAAATTCACTGCACAGGACACAACCTTCTGTATCCCTATGTTGCTATTATCAATATCCACCATCCACCACGATGTCCGGCTGCTCAACCTTCCCTTTGAAATGTCCTGCAGCTGCTCTGAGACCATCGGACCATAAGACACAGCAGCAGAATTAGGCCATTTGGCCCATCCAGTCTGCTGCACCATTCTGCCAGGAGTAAGAGATCATGACCGATCTCTTAACCCTCTCAAACACTTTTATCCCACCCATCCCACTACAATCGAGAACCTCCACATTCAATGTACCCAATGAATCGGTCACATCCGTCTGTGGGGATGAATTCAGAGTCAGGACCAGAATCAGGTTTATTACCACCGGCAGGTGTCAGGAAATTTGTTAATTTAGCAGCAGCAGTTCAATGCAGGACATGCTAATATAGAAATAATCAATAAATTGCAGTGTGTGTATATGGATATGTATATTAAGTAGATTAAAATAGCGCAAAAAACAAATAATATAAAGAATACATCTTCAGCAGTTTTTGGGTGTTTGAAAGTGACAAACCAAATATCTTCAAACTCCTGATGAAAAATATCTGCTGTCTTGCCTTCTTTATACTGTAGCTGCATCAATAGATCCTCAGAGATATTGACACCCAGGAACTTGAAATTGTTCACTCTGTCCACTTCTGATCCCTCTATGAGGATTGGTTTGTCTTCCCTCATCTTACCCTTCCTTCAATCAGCTGTTTTGTCTTACTGACATTAAGCCCAAGGTTGTTGCTGCGACACCACTCAACTAGCTGGTATATCCCACTCCTGTATGTCCAATCATCTCCATCTGAGATTCCACCGACAATGGTTGTATGCAGCATATTTATAGATTGCATTTGAGCTATATTTAGTCGCATAGTCATGGGTTTAGAGGGAGTAGAGCAGTTGGCTAAGCACACGTCCTTGAGGTGCACCAGGGCTGGTTTGTTCGTCAGTGAAGAGGAGATATTTGAATTTGAATTGACTATTTCTTGCACCTTTCACATACATGAGGAGTAAAAATCTACGTTATGTCTCCATTTAAATATGCAATTTGTAATCATAGTAATTTATAATAATTGATTATAAATAGAACAGCCACTGTACCCTCAAATCAATATGAGTTAATCAGTCTGATGGCCTGGCTCATTGCACCGAGATGTAACACTGAGCGTCATAGGAGGTCATTCCTACCTGTGGCCATCAAACTTTAAAACTCGTCCCTCGGAGTGTCAGACACCCTGAGCCAATAGGCTGGTCCTGGACTTATTTCCACTTGGCATGATTAACTTATTATTTAATTATTTATGGTTTTATATTGCTATATTTCTTCACTATTCTGGGTTGGTGCAGCTGTAATCAATCCCAATTTCCCTTGGGATCAATAAAATTTGTCTGGTGGAAGGAGCTGTCCAGAAGCCTGTTGGTCCTGTCCTTTATGCAGCAGTACTGTTTCCGGAATGTTTGTTGCTGTAATAGATTTTGCTTGGGGTGTCTGGGGTCCACAATGATCCCTTGGGCCCTTTTCTCACACCTGTCTTTGTAAATGTCCTGAATGATGGGAAGTCCACACTCACAGATGCGCTGGGCTGTCCGCAACACACTTTGCAGAGTCCTGTGATTAAGGGAGGGACAGTTCCCATAGCAGGCAGTGATGCTCCCAATTGTGCCCCTGGAGAAAGTTCTTAGAATTTGGGAGGTGAAAGAGGCGCTGTTGTGCCTTTTTCACCACACAGCAGGTACGTACAGACCACGTGAGATCCTCGGGTATGTTGATGCCAAGGAACTTAAAGCTGTTTACCCTCTCAACCCCAGATCCATTGATGTCAATAAGGGTTAGCCCGTCTTCATTAATCCGCACAGATTGTGGTCTCCCAGTTAGGAAGTCAAGGATCCAATTGCAGAGGGACCAGGTTCAGTAGATTATTGATCAGGTCTGTGGGAATGTTGGTGTTAAACACTGAGCTCTAGTCAGTGAACAACATCCTGACATAGGCAGCACAGATTCACTGCTCTTTACTGAGGAAATTGTTCCTTATCTTTGTTCTAACGGTATGTCCTAGTATTGTGAGGCTGTGCCCTGTGGTCCTAAACTGCCTCACTATTGGAAACACCCTCCCCACTCCATTCTAGGCCTTTCAATAGTTGATCGGTTTCAATAAGATTGCCTCATTCTTCTAAAGTCCAGAGAGTACAGGCCCAGAGCTATCAAACAATCCTCGTGCATTAACCCTTTTATTGCCAGGATCTTTTTTGTGAACTTCCTCTGGACCCTCTCCGATGCGAGCGTGTAGCTTTTTAGATAAGGGGCCCAAAACAGTTCAGAATACTCCAAGTGTGATCGGACCAATGCCTTATAAAGTCTGAGCTGATCCTACCATTAAATATCTTTTCCAGAAATATCCCTCCCACTAATGTAAGAGTCACCAGGGTACAGTTTCCTTTTTAGTCCCTATTGCAGTTCTTAAAAAGAGGAAGAATATTTATCATTTTCCACTCTTCTGCATCCTGACGTATAACTAAAAGAGCATCAGTTTTAAATTTTGTTAAATTTTTGTCCTTATTTTATCCCTCAAGCATCAGGTTTTTGAATCAATGTTCAAAGTAAATTTATTATTAAAGTACATATACATTCTACAGCTTCGAGGTTTGTTTCAAACAGGCTGTCATGAAACAAAGAAAGCCAAAAGAACCCACTAATAAAATAAGACCATCAAACACCCAATGTGCAGAAGGACAGACAAATCCTGCAAACAATAAACACAAGCAAATTCTGTAGCGTTTTGAACTGAAATGCTCAGAGAGAGTCTGTGCACAGATGCTTAGTTCAGTGCAGAGTGGATCAGCGAACTGAACCGGCTTGTCCCTGGCCTCAGGCAGAACAACCTGACCTTTTCAATCTGGCCCCACGTCTAAATCATTGTCCAAACATTGGGTTCAGTCGCTTTGATACGATTTGGGGCCTGGTCCCCGCCACCTCGATTTGGCCTGTACCTGACTTTTCCATTTCAGCACAGAGTTTAAATCAACCGTACTTCGGGTCTTCCTCACTCTCATGGACTGGCCCGCTGCCTCACCTCGGTTCTACCTCATCAAATTGCCTCCAAGTCGAAAGGGAAGTTACAAGCTATTCATTTACCAGAAAAGCAGATTCATTGCTGTCACCTTAAAACTAAAACCAGTGGAGATACCTCCATTTAACTTCACTTAACACACCACTGAACTGTTCCCTCACAATCTATCAATTCACTTTCAATGATTCTGCATCTCATGTTCTCTATTTATTTAATTATGACTATTATTATTATTTTCTCTCTTGTATTTACACAAGTTATTGTCGTTTGCACATTGGTTATTTGGCCACCCCGTTGGGTGTGGTCTTTCTATTGTGGTTCTTGGACTTACTGAGTAAGACCGTACGACATAGCAGCAGAATTGGGCTATTTGGCCCGTCGAGTCTACTCTCCCATTCAATCATGGCTGACCCTTTTCTCTCTGTGCAGCCCCACTCCCTGGTCTTCTCCATGCAAACTTTGATGCTGTGTCCAATCATGAGCCTATCAAGCTCTGCCTTAAATACACCCAAGGGCGTGGCCTCCACAGCTGCCTGTGGATATAAATTGCACTAATTCACCACCCTCTGGCTAAAGAATTTCTCTGCATTTCTCCCCCACCATACGAAACATCCTTTCCACATCTACTCAGTCCAGGCCTTTCAGCATTTGAAATGAGATTTCCCCCACCCCATTCTTCTAAATTCCAGTGAGTACAGACCCAGAGCTATCAAATGTTCCTTGTATGATAACCGTTTCTTTCCAAGAATCACCCTTGTGAACCTCTTCTGAACCCTTTCCAATGCCAGCACATCTTTTCTTAGATGTGGAGGCTAAAGCTCATCACAATACTCAAGGTGAGGCCTCACCAATGCCTTATAAAGTCTCAGCATCACATCCCTGCTCTTGTATTCTAACCGCTTGATGTGAATGCTAACATTGCTTTGGCATTCCTCACCTCCGACTCTACCTGCAAGTTATCTTTAGGTTGGTCTGCACAAAGACTCCAGGTCCCTTTGAGTCTCAGGTTTTTGGATTTTCTCCCTATTTGGAAACTAGTCTGTACATTTATTTTTACTACCAAAGTGCACGACCATGCATTTTCCAACATTGTATTTCCTTTGCCATTGTCTTGCCAATTCTCCTAATCAGTCAAAGTACTTCTGCAGCCTACCTGTTTCCTGAAAAGAACCTGCCCTTCTTGTCATCTGCAAACTTGCAACAAATCCATCTATTCCAACATTTAAATCATTGATATACAACATAAAAAGAAGTGGTCCCAACACCGACCCCTGCGGAACACCACTTCTCACTGGCAGCCAACCGGAAAGGATCCTTTTATTCCCACTTGTTGACTTGCTGCCTTCTACCAATCAGCCAATGCTCTAACCACGCCAGTAACTTTCCTGTAATACCATGGGCTATTAACTTGGTAAGCAGCCTCATGCGTGGCACCTTGTCAAAGGCCTTTTGAAAATCCAAATATATGACATCAATTGCATCCCCTTTATCTATCCTGCATGTAATCTCAAAGCATTCCAACAGGTTCATCATTCAAGACTTCCCCTGAAGGAAACCATGCTGACTTTGTCCTTTCTTGTCCTGTCTTTCCAATGCTCCATAACCTAATCCTGAACAATTAACTCCAGCATCTTCCCAACCACTGAGGTCAGACTAACTGGTCTATAATTTCCTTTCTGCCGCCTTCCTCCTTTCTTAAAGAGTGGATGACATTTGCAATTTTCCAGTCCCCTAGCACCATGCCAGAGTCCAATACATTTTGAAAGATCATTACTAATGGCACCACAATCTCTACCGCTACCACTGTCCGAATCCTAGGGTCCAGTTCATCTAGTCCAGGTGACTTATATACCCTCAGGTCTTTCAGCTTTTTGAGCACCTTCTCCCTTATAATAATAACTGCACTCCCTTCTCTTCCCTCACACCCTTCAACATCTGGCACACGGCTAGTAACTTCCACTGATGACAAATACTCATTTAGTTCATCTGCCATCTCCCCCCCCCCCCCCCACCCCATTATTATTTCTCTGGCCTGATTTTCTAGCAATCCAGTATCCAGACTCATCTCTCCTTTATGTTTTACATACTTGAAAAAGCTTCAACAATCCATTTTGATAATATTTGCTAACTTGCTTGCATATTTAATCTTTATCCTCTTTAGGTGCTCTCTGTTAGAAGCTTCCCAATCCTCTGTATTCTGACTATTTTTTTCTTTGTTTTATGCCCTCCCTTTTGGTTTTACATTAGCTTTGACTTCCTTGTCAGCCACAGTTGTACTATTTTGCCACTTGAGTATTTATTTGTTTCTGGAATTCATTTATCCTGTACCTCCCTTATTTTTCTCGGAAACTCTCACCATTGCTGCTCTGCTGCCATTTCTGCCAGCATCTCCTTCCAATTTACTTTAGCCAACTCCTCTCTCATACCACTGTTACTACCTTTACTCCACTGAAACACTGCTATGTCAGACTGTACTCTCTCCCTGTCCAATTTCAAGTTGAACTCAATGATCCTGTGATCACTGCCTCCTAAGGGTTCTTTTACCTTGCGTTCTCTAATTGCCTCCTGTTCATTAAATAACACCCAATCCAGTATAGCTGATTCCCTCGTAGGCTCAACGACAAACTGCTCTCAAAAGCCGTCTCTTAGGCATTCAACAAACTCACTCTCTTGAGATCTATTTCCAACCTGATTCTCCCAATTGACCTGATTGTTGAAATCTCCCATGAAATCTCCAATAACATTGCCTTTTGACATGACTTTTCCATTTCCTGTTGTAATCTGTGGTCCACATCCAAACAACTGTTGGCGGCCTGTTTATAACTGCATCAATGTCCTTTTACACTTGCAGATTTTTTTCACTCTCCTCACAATGATTCAACATCTTCCGATCCAATGGCACATCTTCCTACTGATTTGATACCATTCTTTACCAGCAGAGCCATGCCATCCCCATTGCCTACCTTGCTGCCCCTCTGATATGTCTAACTTGGGCATTTAGCTCTCAACTATAAATACTTTTCAGCCGTGATTCAATGCTGATCAGATTATACACGACAATCTGTTAGAGGGCAATAAGATTATCCACCTTAATTTTTTATACTCTGTGCATTGAGGTTTAACACTTATTTGCTGCCCTTATTGATTCTGCATCCCTCTGCTGGCTGCAGTTATGTCCTACCATCAGCTCGTTCTTCCTGACAGTGTGACTGCATGCTATCTTTTCTTTCTTTACCATCTGTACTATCCTGAGTCCTTTCATGCCAGTTCTCACGCCCCTGCCAAATTAGTTTATACCCTCCCCAACAGCTCTAACAAACCAGCAGTATGCCCACAAGAAAATAAATCCCAGGGTTGCGTATGATGACAGAAATGTATTTTGATATTACATTTACTTCCAGCTTTGAACTTTGTAGTAGAGAGCCGGGTGTTGTACTGGTCTGTGTCCTCACTGGCCGGTGCTGTGCTCTGGCAGCTCAGTGTGCTTGGAATACAGTGTCAGTGTTTTTACAGAAGTGTGTCCTCACTACACAATTGATCTTGTCCACCCTGGAGTTTGGAAGATTGACTGGAGACCAGAATGATTTTTTCAGACTGTTATTGGACACAGGATCATTCTGGGATGGTCTGGACTATCTGACCCATCAAGTTTAAACCAACTCCACTACAACATTTCCACAGTCCCATTCCCCACTCTGTCCCCACAACTCTGCAGGCTATTTCCCCTGAAGGACCTGTCTAATTCCTCTTTGAACACTGGTTGTTCCCGCCACCACTCTGGTGAGTCCCATATTTCCCAAGGTGAAGTCAAGAATGTCTCCCTCCCTGGCGGACCATCTACATACTGTTTCAGGAAACCTTGCTGAGCACATTTAACAAATAATGCCCCATCCAAGTCTCAGGTGGTAAGGGAGTCCCAGTCACTCTGGGGAGATTATTCACTCAGCAAAGCTACTCTGTTGTTTTTACATCAGCCCATAACCTGCTGACATATCTGTTCCTCTCTCTCACTGGCTGTTTGGAGCCCGACAGTACAATCCCATAACAGTGATTGCACTCTTCTTATTCCTGAGTTCTACCCGCATTGTCTCACAGGAATAACTTGAATTTGTGACATTCTGCCTGATCAGCAGTACAGCTCCCCAACCTCATTCACCTCCCTCTGGACTGTCTGAATCTGAATCCTGGAATGTTTCGCTACCAGTCCTGCCCTTCTCTGTAATGGCTGAATCACTGTGCCATGTACTAATCCAGGCTCTAAGTACGTCTGCATTAACTGTTCCACACCCGGCACTGACACAAACACAATTCAGCCCCTCGGTGCCACTGTGCTCATTAACTATGCAGTGGTGTCCTGGGCAAATGGCATCAACACGGGTTGAAGTCATTCTGACCCCCGGCTCTGTAATGACTCAACCTATAGCCGGGGAAGTGACGGCACCCCTCATGTTAGACTGTTTGCAGTAACTTTTTATTCTTTCTCTTATTTCTAATATTTGTTATCTGTGCACTTGTAGTGCTATTGAGACAGTGTCATTTATCAATTTGGACTTACTTTCTATGTTAATCCACATCCGTCAACGCCACTACTGACCTTTCACTCTTCCCATCTCCTGTCCTGAAAGAGAGCCCAATGATCCATATAACAAAAACCCTCCGTCCTGCACCAGCTTGTTAGCCACACATATAACTACCACCTTTTTATTTCTTCCTTCGCTAACAGGTGACATTGGGATGAGCTCCACCCCCACCATAGAGTTTCTACTGAATTTTTTTCCTGAACTCACTAAGTCTTTTTGCAGTACTTTGTCTCATTTGTTAGAACCGATATGCACATGTCCTCTGGCTGCTCACCCTGCCCTTTCAGAATGGCCTGTACTTGTTCAGTTACATCCTTGGCCCCGGTATCATGCAGGTAATGCACCATCCTGCACCACAGATACACCTGTCTGTGACCCCGGCTAAAGACTCCCCCGTCACTGAGGCTCACCGAGAACACAGAACAGTACAGCACAGGAACAGGCCCTTCTTCCCATGATGTCTGTGCTGAACACGATGTCAAATGGAACTAAATCTCTTCTGCCCGCGTATAAGTCATGTGCTTCAATTCTCTGAATATTCATGGCTTATCTAAAACCCTGTTAAATGTCATTATCGTATCTGCTTCCACTACTCCCCATGGCAACCCGTACTCGGCCCTCACCACTCGCTGTATGGAAACAGAAATCTTACCTGCCCTGAAATACACTTTTAAATTATCACCCTGGCATTTTAAACCTGTGCCTTCCCATATTTGATATTTCTACCCAGGGGAAGTGATTCTGACTGTCTACCTTGTCTGCACCTCTCATAGTTTTATAAACTTCTGTCAGGTCTCCCCGCAGACTCCTTCACTCCAGGGAAAGCAGTCCCAGTCAGTCTGATCTTTCCTTGTAACTCAAGCCCCCAGTCCAGGTTCCATTCCTGTGAATCGTTTCTGCGTCTTTCCAGCTTAATCACATCCATCCTCTCGTGGTAACCAGAAATGCACAGGGAACTCCTGGTGTGGTGTAATTATTGATTTGTACAACTGTAATGTGATGTCCCAACTCCTCTCAGAGCCTTTGCTGATGAAGGTAAGCATGTCGTGCACCTTCTTCACCACCTTGTCTACCTGTGTTGGCACTTTCCGGGAACTATGTACCTGTGCCTCAGGTTTATCTTTTCATCAACACTCCTCAAGACCCTGCCGTTCACTGGGTATGTCCTGACCTGCTTTAACTTCCTAAAATTCATCATTGTCCATTTGTCTGACACTGTAACAACACTGCTCTGTTTCTCTGCACTAATGCCCTAGCAATAAATGTCAATGCACCATTCACCTCTGAACCTTTGTCATATATGGTCTTATGAACCCCTCACTGCACCCATCTCTGTGCAGGCAACTCCTCGATCCCTCTCTATTTCTCTCATTTACAGTTTATCTCCACATAAGTAGTAGGGAATTTTGATTCCTCTTACCACATGCCATCACACTTAACACATTAATCTCCATTTACCAAGTATCCTACTCACCAGCTTCCCCATATCCTGTTGGAGAGACCAAATGTCCAATCAGAACATGCCCATACCACATTCCCCGTCATTGACAATCATGGATTCCTCACTCTCTGCCACTCCTCCAGGTCATTAATATCAATAGTAAGTAATGGAGGGTCCAAAACAGATTTGCTGGGACACTCCAGTAGTTATGTCATCCCAGCCTGAAACAGACCTGTTATTCTGTCTCAGTATGATAACCAGTCTTCAGTCAATATTAACACACCTCCTTCCCAGTACTGAGCTCTGGTCTTGTGCACCAGCCTTTCATGTGGCACCTTGGCAAATGGCTCCTGAAAATCCAAAATCACCACTTCTCCAACTTCCCCTGCAAAGTCTCAAATCTCTGGTACTTTTGTCAAACATGACTTAACATTCAGTAACCCAGGTTACAGGGACAAAAACCAGGTTCCAGATGGACAGGGTGGTGACGAGGCTTTTGGAACACTGGCCTTCAGTCAGGGCACCGAATATGGAAGCTGGGATGAAATGGTGCGGTTGTACAACACGTTGGTTTGGCCGCATTTCATAAATAGTGCTTAGTTTTAGTGACCATGCTATACGACAGGCACCATTGAGCTGGAAAGAGTGCAGAGGTGATTTACGGGCATGTTACTGGATCTCGAAGGACTGATTTGTGGGAAGAGTTTTGGATAATTTTCCTTGGAATGTTGGAGAATGAGTGGCGATATTGCAGTGGTGTATAAAATTGTAAGCGGCCTGAGTTGAGTCAAAGATAACAATGTTTTTGTCAGGGTTGGAGAATCAGGAACTGGAGGGCATTGGTATGAGATGAGATTTAATAGAAACTTGAAGGGCAACTTTTCCACACACAGGCTGGTCAGTGTATGGAGTGAGCTGCCGGGGGGGATGGTTGAGTCAGGTATATTAAAAAAATACTTGGACAGGTAGATGGGAAGGAAAGGTTTTGAAGGATATGGACTAAGGAGGAGGATAGCCTTGTTCATAATGTGGTGGTGAGGGGGTTACTGACCACAAGCTCAGATGGGAACTTTGGTCAGTGTGGACCATTTGAGCTGAAGGGCTCGTTTCTGTGCTGTGTAAACCCTGTTGACTCAGTTCAATCACATTAAACTTTTCTAAATGACTTGTTATTTCTTCACAGATTACAGACTCCAGTAGCTGAAGTGAAGTTAACTGGACTACAGTCACCTGCATTTTATCTTCCACCCTTCTTCAACAATGGTTTTCAACTCCACTGGGACCTTTCCGTAACAGTGAGTTTTGACAGACTTCAATGTCTCTACTTTCTCTCCAGGCTTCAGTGCCGGTCGTTGGGACCTGGAAATGTTTGCTTTTAGTCCCATTAGTTTCACCCTTGTGATGGTGATTGTTACACATTATGGCACAATGTTGAAATGTCACTGTTCGATATCTCTGGGATGTTTGCTGTGTCCCCACTGTGAACACTAATTAAAATTACTGAGTTAACCTATCTGCTTTTTCCTTGTTAGTTTTAGCTTTTGTCTTATCACTGGTTCCTGGGAAAATCCTGATCCTCGTTTCTGCTGCCAACCCTTGCTTCTATTTATGCTCTTTGATTTAATATTTCCCTTGAACTCCATTGACCACAGAATGTTCTTTGCTCTCTGTGATCCCTCTGTAGAATCGGGATCAATGTCTGCTGACTGTTATGAACAGTCTCCTTAAACATTGCCACTGCTCATTACTGACCTGTTCCTGAGCATATTTTCCCCATCTGCCCCAGACAACTCCACTGTCACGTCTCTGTAATTGCCTTTATTTAGGTTGAGGACACTGGTTCTGGACCCTGGTGTTCACCCTCAGTCTGTGGTCTGGAGTTCTCCCTCATTGTGATCACTTCTTCAGGGATCCTTCACCACAAGATCTCTCTGTAATCCCACCTCATTACACAGATTACATCTGAAATGGCCTGTTCCTGGGTAAGATCCTGCTGTAAGAAACTGTCTCTGACCACTCCACAAATTCCTCTTCCACTGTACCAGTTTGATCAGCTTTAATCAACACACAGACTGAAGCAAACACGCACAAAATACTGCAGGAACTCAGCAAAGAGTCAACATTTCGGGCTGAGAACTTTCTTCAGGATTAGAAAGAAAGGGACAAAAGCCAGAATAAGGTGCTGGGGAGGGGGAGGAGGACAGGTGAGTTGTGGGGGGGGGGGGTTGTTTTGTGGAGGGATAATGATGTGAAGACCTGGGTGACAGACAGGAAAGTCAAAGAGATGAAGAGAAAGGAATCCAGTAGGAGAGAACGTTGGACCATGGGATGACACAAAGGAGGTGGAGAACCAGAGAGTTGATGGGCTGGTCATGACGGTGCATGAGGAGAGGTGAAGGGGGTAAATGGCACCAGAATGGGGGAAAAGTCAGAAGAAAAATAGTAGTTTGGTGAATGTGTGGAAACAGAGGGCAGTGATTTCTAAAATTTGGAGAAATCAATATCAGAATATGAGATGTTGCTCGTCCAACCTGTAGTTGGCCTCATCGTAGCAGGAGAGGAGGCCATGGACAGACACTTTAGTGATGGCCCTCTGCTGCGTCAGGGTCGACCATGGATATTGTACCCTCGATGTGAAAGTCAATTTGCAAGCCAGGGTAGTACGATACTTAAAGCAAGCTGTTGCCCATGCAGGGGCTCCTGCTCTCCACACTGCTGCTGAATCCAGAGCTACGGCAGAGACCGATGGGGTCAGGCACCAATGGTATCACAGGACTGCCAGTCTGCATTGAACATCGGATCGACAGGGAATCCAGCTCTGGATTGTCCCTCGGGGCTTACTCCCGAAGCCTTCCCCATGAATGGGTCGAGCCACAAGCCAGTAGAGGTTTCAGATCAGAATTTTCCTTCCACTAGATGAGTTGCCAACCGTGGGTGAAAGCCCCATCTGCCCATAGCAGTTAGTTATATGATGCCAGTAAACCCATTTAGACCCTCCCCGTCACTAGAAAGAGTTTGTCAGGCTTCGTAGCTAAGCCATATGTAAAAGCCAGGAGCTGGACTTGGTTGGCAGAGGCAATTTGGCGCAGTAATTAATAGGAAGTGACAGCTTGTCCCTATTACCACCCCACCACTGGTTAAGACAGCTGTAAGGCACCGATATGTCAGTCTGTGAATGGGAAATGGAACTAGAATGCATTGCCACTGGCAGATTGTGGTTGTTGCAGCTCACAGAGCAAAGGTACTCGATGTTGTGGTACATCAATTTGCTTCCGATTAAATCTCTCATGACAATCACATTTCCATTCTCATCTCTCTTTGATATTTCCCCTTTTGTGTTTTATCCCTTCGGGAGGAACACCTGAGCATCCTGAGACCACTTCTTTCCCTCCCCTTTCACCATCACTGTCCCTACATGTAAGGTACCTATGAAAAGTATTCATGCTGCTTTAAAGTTTTCATGTTTTAATGTTTTACAACTTTGAATGACAGTGGATTGAATTTGGCATTTGTTTGACTGATCAAGAGAAAAAGACTTTTGTGTCAAAGTGAAAACAGATCTCCACAAAGTGCTTGAAATTAATTACAGATATACAACACAAAATAATTGACTGTATAAATATTCACCCCCAAATCATCACTGGTACAGTTTTAGGAATTACATTAGCAGTTAAGTGGAGGTCTCTGTGTGAGTCAAGGTGTTTCAATTGATTGTAGTAAAAATACACGACTGTTGGTAGTCAGTATTCTGGGAGAAACTACACCATAAAAACAAATTAACACTCTGAGCAGCTCTGCAAAAAGATAATTGAAAATCACAATTCAGGAGATGGAAACAAGAAAATTTTCAAGTCACTGGATATCCCTTGGAGTACAGTTAAGTCACTCATCCTGAAATGGAAAGAATATGGCAAAGCTGTATATCTGCCAGGATTAGGCCATCCTCAAAAACTGAGTGACTGAGCAAGAAGGGGACGAGTGAGGGAGGCCACCAAGAGACCTATGATAACTCTCGAGAAGTCACAAGGCTGAGATGGGAGAGACTGTGTAGACAGCAACTGTTGCCCAGATGCATCACCTGTCAGAGCTTTTTGGGAGAGTGGCAAAGAGAAAGCCATTGTTGAAAAAAGCTCTCATGAAATCTCACCTGGAGTTTGCCAGAAGACTCTGAAGTCAACTGGAAGAAGGTTCTATAGTCTGATGAAACAAAATTGACCTTTTTTGCCATCAGATTAAACACTAAGCTTGGCGCAAGACAAACAGCGCACAGCATCAAAAACACACCATCCCAGCCTGGTGAGGCTGCATCTTGCTGTGTGGATGTTTCACTGCAGCAGGCCCTGAAAGGCTCATAAAAGTAGAGGGTAAAATGAATGCAGCCAAATACAGTGAAATCTTGGAGGAAAACCTAATTCAGTCTGCAAGTGAACTGTGACTTAGGAGAAGATTCATTTTCCAGCAGGAGAATGACCTCAAGTATAAAACCAAAACTGCACAGGAATGACTTAAAACCAAAGTTAATGTCCTGGAGTGGCCAAGTCAGAGTCCAGACCTCAATCCAATTGAGAATTTGTGGCTGGACTTGAAAAGATCTGTTCACTCATGAACCACATGCAATCTGACAGAGCTTCAACAGTTTTGTAAAGAAGAATGGGGAAAATTTTCAGTGTCCAGATGTGCAAAGCGGATAGAGATCTGTCCACACAGAGCCAACGGTAATTACTGACAAAGGTACATCAACTTGACTTGAAGGAGGTGAATACCAATGCAATTAAATTATTTTGTGTTTTATATTTGCAATTAATTAGATCACTTTGTAAAGCTCTGTTTTTCACTTTGACACCAGAGAGTCCATTTTGCTGATCAGTGTGGGAAAATAAAGCCAAATTAAATCCACTGTGAATCAACGTTGCAAAACAATAAACATGAAAACCTCCAAAGGAGACTGAATACTTTTGATGGCACTGTATCCACCCCTTCACCAGCACGTTATGAACAAATCCACCCTGCTCCTTTCCATTTTGCCGATTCCTTGTGGAACATTAAACATGCAGGAATGTCAGATTCCCAGTCCAAGTCTCTGTAACCATGTCCCTGCAATAGATGGTAGATCAAACATATTCGTCAGTACACAATATGGAACAGATGGCAACCTGCCCTTCTGTCCACAATATCTGCACCAATCATAACAGTGTTGAGACTTTATAAAGTACTGGTGAGGTCTCACTGGAGTATTGTGAGCATTTGTGGGCCTTTTATCTTAGGAAGGATGAGCTGAAACTGGATGTGTTTCAAAAGAGATTCTCAAAGTTGACTCCAGGATGAAACAGCTCAGCATATGAAGAGCGTTTGATTGCTCTGGGCCTGTACTCACTGGAATTTAGGTCAATGAGGGCTGACCTAATTGAAACCTATCGAATGGTGAAAGGCCTTGATAAAGTGGATGTGCGGAGGATGGGAGTGTCTGAGACCAGAGGACGCAGCCTCAGAATAGAGCATTGTAGAATGTGGAGATGAGGAATTTCTTTAGCCAGAGAGTGGTGAATCTGTGGAATTTGTTGCCTCGGGCAGCTGTGGAGCCAAGACTTTATGTATATTTAAGGCAGAGGTTGGTAGATTCTTGATTGGTCAGATCATGAAGGGTTACAGGGAGAAGGCAGGCGATTGGGGCTTTGAGGGAAAATTGATTAGTCATGATGAAATGACGGAGCAGATTTGATGGGCCTAATGGCCTAATTCTGATCCTATATCTTAGAGTCTGTATCACCTCCTCAGAAACCTCAATCAGCTTTATCAAGTGTGATCTGCCTGCACAAAGCCATGCTGATTGTCCCTGAGCAGGCCGTGACTTTCCAAATGTGCATAAACCCTGTACCTCAATATCCTCCCCAGTAGCTTCTCCACCACTGAAATGAGGCTGCCTTGCCTATAGATCCCTAGATTCTTGTTATTTCCTTTCTTGATCAAAGCTGCAACATTTGCTACACTCCAGTACTGAGCGACCTCATATGTTGTAATTGAGGACACAGACAGTCAGACATACTCTATTAATCCCGAGGGAAACTGGGTTTCATTACAGTCGCACCAACCAAGAATAGTGTAGAAATATGGCAATATAAACCATAAATAAATAATAATAAGTAAATTATGCCAAATGTAAATAAGTCCAGGACCAGCGTATTGGCTCCCGTTGTCTGACACTCTGAGGGAGGAGTTGTAAAGTTTGATGGCCACAGGCAGGAATGACTTCCTATGACGCTCAGTGTTGCATCTCGGTGGAATGAGTCTCTGGCTGAATGTGCTCCTGTGCCTAACCAGTACATTATGGAGTGGATGGGAGCCATTGTCCAAGATGGCATGCAACTAGGACAGCATCCTCTTTTCAGACACCACCCTCAGAGAGTCCAGTTCCACCCCCACAACATCACTGGCCTTACAAATGAGTTTGTTGATTCTGTTGGTGTCTGCTATCCTCAGCCTGCTGCCCCAGCACACAACAGCAAACATGATAGCACTGGCCACCACAGACTCGTGGACCATCCTCAGCATCCTCTGGTAGATGTTAAAGGACCTCAGTCTCCTCAGGAAATAGTGACGGCTCTGACCCTTCTTGTAGACAGCCTCACTGTTCTTCAACCAGTCCAGTTTATTGTCAATTCATATCCCCAGGTATTTGTAATCCTCCACCATGTCCACACTGACCCCTTGGATGGAAACAGGGGTCACCAGTGCCTTAGTCCTCCTCAGGTCCACCACCAGCTCCTTAGTCTTTTTCACATTAAGCTGCAGATGATTCTGCTCGGACCATTTGACAAAGTTTCCCACCGTAGCCCTGTACTCCGCCTCATCTCCCTTGCTGATGCATCCAACTATGGCAGAGTCATCAGAAAACTTCTGAAGATGGCAAGACTTTGTGCAGTAGTTGAAGTCCGAGGTGTAGGTGGTGAAGAGAAAGGGAGACAGGACAGTCCCCTGTGGAGCCCCAGTGCTGCTGACCACTCTGTCTGACACAGTGTTGCAAGCACACGTACTGTGGTCTGTCAGTCAGGTAATCAATAATCCATGACACCAGGGAAGCATCGACCTGCATCACTGTCAGCTTCTCACTGAGCAGAGCAGGGCGGATGGTGTTGAACGCACTGGAGAAGTCAAAAAACATGACTCTCACAGTGCTTGCCGGCTTGTCCAGGTGGGCGTAGACATTGTTGAGCAGTTAGACGATGGCATCCTCAACTCCTAGTCGGGGCTGGTAGGCGAACTGGAGGGGGTCTAAGTTTGGCCTAACCAGAGGCCGCAGCTGCTCTAGAACGTCCCTCCAGGGTCTTCATGATGTGGGAGGTCAATGCCACAGGTCTGTAGTCATTGGAGCCACTGGGGCGCGGCCTCTGCGGTACAGGGACGAGGCAGGATGTCTTCCAAAGCACAGGAATCCTCTGGAGACTCAGGCTCAGCTTGAAGACATGGTGAAGTACTCCACATAACTGGGGGGCACAGGCTTTGAGCACCCTGGGGCTGACACCATCCGGTCCTGCAGCCTTGCTTGGGTGGAGACGTTTCAGCTGTCTTCTTACCTATTCAGCTGTGAAGCCCACCATGGTGTTTCAGGTGGGGGAGGGGTGTAGTCATGGGAGCAGGGTGGGGGGCTGTGAGGAGGGGTAGGAGGGGAGAGTGGGGTATGTGTTGGTTGGGGGCCAACAACAGATGAATCATTTTGTGTGTGTTCTTGGAATTTCCAGCATCTGCAGATTTCCTCGTGCTTCCTGCTACACCTGTCTTTTGCCTCCCTGATCTTGGCTTTCAGGTCCCTCTGTATTGTCCTCAACTCCTCCCTATTTCCATCTCTAAATGCCCTCTTTTTAGCGTTCAGGATGTCCTTAATGTCCTTCAACTGAAAATACGACGAGTCGCACATAAAATATGGGTTTATTGTGACCGGTGACTCGTATGCTCCAAGCCCCTGTATCTGATATGTGGAGACAAGCTGTCTAATGAGGCAATGAAGCCCTCAAAACTGCTTCGGCATCTTGAGTCCCAGCACCCTGCACTTAAAGACAAACCCTTTGAGTTTCTTGAGTGGAAAAAACATCAGCAAGCGGGACAGAAGCAAGTGCTGAGAGCCACCACCTCCACAAATGCTGCTGCTCTGAGAACGTCATAGTTAGTAGTGGCTAGCCGTATTGCTGAGGCTAAGAAGCCTTTCACTGTTGGGGAAAAATTGATTCTGCCTGCTGCCAAGGACATGTGCTGTGAACTGTTGAGAGAAGCTGCTGCTAACAAGATGGCACAGGTTTCTCTTCCAGCTACCACAGTTTCAAGGAGAATCGATGACAAAGCGGAGGACATCGAAGCACAGATGTTAGAACGGCTTAACGAGTCACCATGGTATGCTATCCAGGTCGACGAGTCTACCAATGCGACAACAAGGTAACACTGCTGGTTTATGAGCGATATATATTTCAGGATGATGTGCACGAGGATACGTTGTGCGCACTGCCACTGCCAACTAACACAACTGGGGCAGAACTATTCAAGTCTTTGAATGACTACATGTTAGGCAAACCGGACTGGTCATTCTGTGTTGGAATATGCACAGATGGGGTTGCAGCTATGACTGGACGGCTGTCTGGTTTCACTACCCGAGTCAAAGAGGTTGCTCCTGATTGACATTCTGCAAACTTTGTCATAAACAGGGAGATGCTGGCTAGCCGAAAAATGTCACCTGATCTTAACAGCGTATTTAGTGACGTCGTTGAAGTTATCAATCACATCAAAGTAAAAGCCCTTAACTCACGTCTGTTTGAGCAGCTTTGTGAAGAAATGGATGCAGAGCACAAACGCCTTCTCTTTCACACTGAAGTCAGGTGGCTATCAAGATGGAGAGCCCTGGCCAAGGTTTTTGAGTTAAGAGAGCAGCCACAGAGATTTCTTTCAGGAAAAACGTCACCACTGGCAGCACACTTGACGAGGGGTCGATAGCAAAACTCTCTGATCTGTGTGACATCTTCAACCTGCTCAATGAACTCAATTTGTCACTTCAGGGCAGAATGACAACTATCCATGTCAGCGCGGGAAGATCAACTCCTCGAGCTTGCAAATGACGGTGGGCTGAAAAATATCTTTGACATAACATCTCTGCCGGCATTCTGGATCAAAGTCAAGGCTGAATATCCTGAGATTGCCACGACAGCACTGAAAACGTTGCTTCCGTTTCCAACATCATATCTCTGTGAAGCGGGGTTTTCTGCAACAAATGTAACAAAAACTAAATTGCGGAATAGACTGGATATAAGGAGCAAACACAAGGAAATCTGCAGATTCTGGAAATTCAAACACACACAAAATGCTGGTAGAACACAGCAGGCCAGGCAGCATCTATAAGGAGAAGCACTATCAACGTTTCAGGCCGAGACCCTTCGTCAGGACATGAGGAACACCCTTTGAGTATTGCTGTCTCCCATCACCCCTCGATGAGACCGCCTTATTGCAGGAAAACAAGCCCAGGCCTCTTAGTGATACACCGATATTGGTGTGTTGCAATGATTTTATATGTTCATACGAGGAAAATATGTGCTGTGTGTTTAATATCCAAATGTTACTTAAAATGTCATGATGCTATTGACTTATAAGTGCCCTATAATTGACTTATCACTATATTCATGGGAGGAAAATATGCACTGTGTGTTTAATATTAAATTCTTTAGATAAACCCTTTTAGAAACGAAACTGAGTGTACTAATTAGCCACTTACAAGTGACTTATAGTTTCACCTGCATTCTGGTATATATTAACAAACCCCTACCCCTCCCCTCCGCCGGCCGGTCCGCAAAAATATTGTTAATATTAAATGGGTCTGCGGTGCAAAAAAAGTTGGGGACCCCGACATAGATCCTTGTCAAATCCCCAGCAATCTGCTCACTTGCTTCTTTCACTATTGTAGGATATATGCCTTCAGTTCTTGGAGTCTTATCCGTCTTATTGCTTTTCAGATGTCCCAGCACAGCCTCCTCCTCAATCTCAACATTTCTCTGCACATTAGCATGTCTCGCTCTGTTTTCATTGACATTCAATTCCTTCTCCTCGGTAAATATTGACACAACAGACTCATTTAGTACCTCAGCCACTTGGTCTGACTTCAACCACATCATTCCTCCTTTAATCTTGAGTGGACCTTTCCAGTCTCTGGTTATCCCTGTTTAACTAATATAAATCAAAAAGCCTTGGGATTATCTTTGATCCCACTCCACGAGGACAGTTTGAGGCCCCATTTGGCCTTTCCTATCACCAGCATTCGCATTTCCCCGCTAACTTTATATTCCAAAGATACCCAGTCTGATTTTAGCTTCATAAACCTTCCATTATCCTTCTGACTAAATTCAGGATCTCTCCATTCATCCAAAGTTCCCTTACCTTACCGTCCTTGTCCTTACTCCTTACAGGAACATGCTGATCCTGAACTCTGAGCTGCTGCTCTTTAAACAACTCCCACATGTCAGATGTCGACTTGTCTGACAGTGGCTGCTCCCAGTCAATGCCCCTTGGCTTCTGTCTTACTCATAGCTAACGAACAAAAGAAATTGTGATCGTCAGCTGGCCTGGCTCGTTTCCCTAAACTAATTCCCGTCTGTTCTCGCCTCTGGTGGGGCTCTGTACATAATGTTTCAAACACTCCTCGGAATCGCTGAAGAAATCTTGAGCATCTCAGCATTGAGCAAGATCCAGTCAATTCGAGGGAAGATAAAGCCCCCACTATGACAGTTCTGTTCTGCACCTCTCCCTAAACATAAACCTCTGTGTTCCTCCACCTCCCAGTGGTTATTGGGGGCCAATACTATAATCCAGTCCGTGTGACTGTAGATTGCCTCTGTAAGTGAGCCCTCCAGTTTGCTGTGACATTCCCAGTGGGGTAACCTCTGCATCTTATAACCCCCCTCCCCCCCCACTCACATGTAAAACAATGAAACCTAGAGATGTTGAGCTGAACGTCCGACAACATAATACTCCTAATGTTGAAATAAACTTATTTCAGCCTATCAATCCCTCCATGTTTATTGGCCTGCCATTAGCTCTTGTTCTTTTCAGACTGTCTTGTCATACATACATTCTCCCACTTGCTACTCCAGGTCCAACTCCGCCAAGTGACACCATCAAACCTCCTGGTGAGGATATTGGTTCCCCTCCGGTCCAGATGGAAATGGCCTTGTTTGTCCCGGTCTCCCACCTGACTGGAAGGGAGCCCATTGATCCATGAATCTGAAGACTTCCCTCTTGCATCGGTTCCTCAGCAGCAATTGTTTCCTCACCACACCAGCACAAGGTTTGGGCCACAATTCGATAATTACAATCCTGGAAGTCCTGCTTTTTAACCTATTTCCCGAATATCACTGTGTAGGACCTCATACCTGCTCGTTTAAACCCTTCCGTGTAGCATGAAGAAAGCTCCCGTAAACATATTGGCTCCCCTCCTTGGACCCGTCTCACCTTTCCCTCGGGACCTCAATGATCCTCGTACCTAAAGCTCTCACCCACCTCACACCAGCTCCTCAGCCACCACTTTATCTGGGCTTTAGAAGGCATCAAAGCGAGGTCTATATATCCTTATATCTGCCTATGTATTCTGTTCCTTTTTGTGACCGGACTTTAATTTCCCTCACGACCCAGAGAAACAATTGTTCTGATGAATTAACCCTCTCATCACTGAATGTGACTGCACCCCCGCCCACCAACTGCTGTGTGTCAGGACGCTCGAACTGGTCATGGGGCCGGGGAAGGACAGACTGAGGTCCTCGGGGAATTGCAGAATGGAAAAGCACTTCCTATAATTTAAAGCAGGAGAATCAGCAAATTTCCAGAAATCCTCCGGTCTGTACATGTTTCATGCCATCTTGGACAATTTCTCCCATCCACTCCATAATGTACTGGTTATGCACAGGAGTACATTCAGCCAGAGACTCATTCCACCGAGATGCAACACAGAGTGTCATAGGAAGTCATTCCTGCCTGTGGCCATCAAACTTTACAACTCGTCCCTCGGAGTATCAGACAACCTGAGCCAATAGGATGGTCCTGGACTTATATTTCCACTTGGCATAGTTTACTTATTATTATTGAATTATTTATGGGTTTATATTGCCATATTTATACACTATTCTTGGTTGGTGCGACTGTAACAAAACCCAATTTCCCCCGGGATCAATAAAGTATGTCTCCCTGTCTGTCAAGAGTGGATGTGGAGGGGATGTTTCCGACAGTGGGGAAGTCTCGGACCAGAGGGCACAGATAGAGTGGATGTTTCCTATAGTGAGGGAGTCTAGGACCAGAGGACACAGATAGAGTGGATGTGGAGGGGATGTTTCCTATACTGGGGGAGTCTAGGATCAGAGGACACAAATAGAGTGGATGTGGAGAGGATGTTTCCTACAGTGGGGGAGTCTAGGATCAGAGGACACAGATCGAGAAAGAGCGCTTTCTGTCGGATAGACCGTTGGAAATTAGCGGGTGTGGTAAAGTGAAGGCGGAGCTGGACGATGAGAGGCCGCTATCGGCTCTGTCCGTCACTCTGACTGTGTCTCCTCCCCTCCCCGCCTCTGTCTCTCTGCGCGTTTCTCGGGCAGGTCGGGGCGCTGTGTATAAAATGAGACATCAGCAGTCGGTTTGTCACTGAGCAGCGACCTGAGTGAAGCAGCATCATGTCTGGCAGAGGGAAAGGAGGCAAAGGACTGGGCAAAGGCGGAGCCAAGCGGCACCGTAAAGTACTTCGTGATAACATCCAGGGCATCACCAAACCGGCCATCCGGCGTCTGGCTCGCCGTGGCGGCGTCAAGCGGATCTCGGGTCTGATCTACGAGGAGACCCGCGGGGTGCTGAAGGTTTTCCTGGAGAATGTGATCCGGGATGCGGTCACCTACACTGAACACGCCAAGCGCAAGACGGTCACTGCCATGGATGTGGTGTACGCTCTGAAACGCCAGGGCCGCACTCTCTATGGCTTCGGCGGCTGAAAAACTCCCACTTCCTCCCGAGCACAACACAAAGGCTCTTCTAAGAGCCACCCACCGCCTCACAGAGAGAGCCGTGTCCACAACCTTTTAATTATTTTTGTCGATATATTAATCTGGTTCCAATTGAAATAGATTAATCTTTCCGCTTGAAATGTATATAGCTGCGATTGTGCCTTTCCAGGCGGTGATTACCGTGAATGCTGGATGCATTTATATCGATCTTAATCATTCTGTCCATCTCGGACAGAAATCAGTTCACTCGTTTAGAGAGTCGATTCCGTAATCATGCATTCAAATCTTAACTGAGGGAATTAGATATTAAGTGAAACTGAAAATACATGATCCGTGATAGAATTAATTGTAAATAAGAAGTTATCAGGCTGTGTGCTCTGAAATTGGCGGGTGGTTCGAAAATAATCGGGCGCCAATCACATCGCATTCCGATTGGATGAAGTCCGACCGCCAATTAACAATTTCCCATTTTGTCGCAAATTGTTATTCGCCGCCAGCCTGCATGAAATCAATCAACCAATCGCAGCAACGAGATCCTTTAATAGACAGTTGGTGCTCAGCCAATCATAAGCGGTGGGACGGCCCTTCCCTGCGGTATAAAAGCCTGTGCTGGAGCCCGTTTCGTCTATCTTGTTCCTGTATTTCAGCCCGTGTTCTCACTCCTGAAGCAGAATGGCCCGCACCAAGCAGACAGCGCGCAAATCGACTGGCGGAAAAGCTCCTCGCAAACAGTTGGCGACCAAAGCGGCGCGGAAGAGCGCTCCTGCCACCGGCGGAGTGAAGAAGCCTCATCGCTACCGGCCCGGCACCGTGGCTCTGAGGGAGATCCGGCGCTACCAGAAATCCACCGAGCTGCTCATCCGCAAACTTCCCTTCCAGCGCCTGGTCCGGGAGATCGCTCAGGACTTCAAAACCGATCTGCGTTTCCAGAGCTCGGCCGTCATGGCCCTGCAGGAGGCAAGTGAGGCTTACCTGGTCGGTCTCTTTGAGGACACTAACCTGTGCGCCATCCACGCCAAGCGAGTCACCATTATGCCCAAGGACATCCAGTTGGCCCGCCGCATCCGCGGGGAGCGCGCCTAAGCCCAGCCTATATACCGAACACCAGAAAAGGCTCTTTTAAGAGCCACTACCACGGCAAAGGAAAGGGCTGTAGCTTGCTCATCATTATTGTAGTAGCGATGTGCCCTGTCGATCGATTTTGCACTAATTGACCCCGAGCATCAGTTCTGTGCAGACAGGGTAATTCGGCGAGGGGCAGGAGATAATAGACAATGGACAGTAGGTGCAGTATTAGACCATTCGGCCTTTCTCGCCAGCACCGCCATACACTGATCATGGTTGATCATATACAATCCGTACCCGGTTCCTGCCCTCTCACCATATCCCTTGACCCCGCTATCTATAAGAGCTCTATCTCACTCGAATGCATCCAGAGATTGAACGCTTCCCTCCCTGTCAGGGTCTCATCCGGCCCTTCACTTCTCCCACTAACCTGTCATGTGCAACTGGTGCGGCTGTTACCGTTTTGTTTGCTTTGGACATGGGGATACGTTCGTACCCGCTGTGCTTGGAGTGGAGCATGCCGACGCGAGGGGTACAGTGGGGGTTTTCAGGGGGCGGTGACTACCAGGAAATAGTGATTTTTTAAATTAGATTTCATTCTCTTGTACATTTTTGATATTGGTGTTTTGTGTAAATTAACAATGTAGTTTTGTAGCTGGGGCCTGCATGAAGGTCAGTCGGCAATGCCACCGGGTAGTTTATCATACATCCTCCCGCTACAGTCCGTCCCAGAGACGGATCCCTCTCTCAACACGCCCCCTCCCCTCTCGCGTAGGTTTCAGCAGTTCCCAATCAACTCAGCAGAATCTCCGCCGGTGTCTATGTCTGTCACTCTCGCCCAGATCGGAGAAGGAATTGGGCCTGAAATTGCCCACATCCCTTATCTCTCAATCTCAGCTCGGGCATCCGTGTCTCATTTCAGACACCGCACCAAATGTCAGAGGTACCGGCAATCTCGGGTTCCATTGAGAAGTTCTCAATCGGACCCGGCGCGGGAATCACAACACTCCGAATCAGCTCTTTTCTGAGATGTGGGTGGCTCTGAGAAGAGCCGTTGGGTTCAGATACACACAAATGGTGGATTCTCAATTCACTTTTTGACTGCTGTCTTCTTGGGTTTCGCGGATTTCGACTTCGGCTTCTTGGCCGCCTTCGTCTTCGGGGCTGCGGCTTTCTTGGGGCTCTTGGGCTTCGGCGCCGCTTTCTTAGCCGCTGGTTTCTTTGCTGCCGCTTTCTTACCTCCCGCTTTCTTAGCCGCGGGTTTCTTTGCTGCCGCTTTCTTACCTCCCGCTTTTTTAGTCGCCGGTTTCTTACCTCCCGCTTTTTTAGCCGCTGGTTTCTTGGCGCCAAGCTTCTTGCCGGGAGATTTCTTTGCCGCTGGCTTGTTCGCTTTCTTCACCACCTTCACGGCAGTTTTCCCTTTACCGGATTTAAAGGATCCCGAAATACCCGAGCCCTTGGCCTGAACCAAGGAGCCGCTTTCCACTTTCCTCTTGATGCTCATTTTGACCTGGTGGCGACGTTTCGCCACATCGACACCGCTGTCGGCCAGAGCCTTCATGATGGCCGCACCGGACATACCCTTCCTATCGTGACAACCCGCCACGATCTTATCGATCTGTTCGCCCAGCGAGGGACCGGTTGGTTTGCTCCGGACAGCCGCCTTCTTCTTGGGAGTCTTCTTTACGGCGGCGGGTGCGGCTGGAGGAGCAGTTTCGGCGGGTGCTGTCTCAGTCATGTCGGCGACTCTGGTAAATCCTTCTCACAATCAGAACTGAATGAGAAATGAAGCGAAAGGCGGCGGCACAGAGCCATTTAAAGGCAGCGAGCGGACGGGGCGGAGACATCCTGCTGGCAGCTCCCGGCGGCTTCATTTTTCTGTGTTTCTCTCTCCTCAAAAACTCGCTGATTCCAATTCAAATCGGACCCTGCGGAGACTCGGACTACTCCCTGTCCGTCCCTGAGGCCGGAATGTTCGCTGGAAAGAAAGTTTAATCGGGATTAAAGGCAGCGCTTTCTATTTCAACCCTTTTCATTACTGCATTGCCCGCGTTCTCTCTCCCGATCGTTGACCTGTTCTCTGTTTTATGGCTGAAATATTTAATCGAATTAAAACTTTGCGGTTAATTCCCTCTTCGGGACTGAGCTGGGGAGTGGGGTGTTTCCGTAACAGAGAAATCTTTTCATTTTCTACAGGAGGCGCTGAGAAATCCGAAGATGTGTTAGGACTCACAAACACAGTGACACTGGTCTAAGCCGCCCGCTCCTTTAACTCACTCTCTCTGACACAATACACACTCAATGCTGACGGAAATCAGCAACTCAGGCAGCATCAATGGTGGGAATAAACAGCCGACATTTCGGGCTGAGACCCTTCCTCAGGACTCTGGTGGGAGATGCTGCCGGACTTGCTGGGTTCCTCCAGCATTTTGTCCGCGTTGTTCGCGATTCCCAGAATCTCTTGGCGTTCTGCTGACACAATGTTCACATCTGCACCTTCATCGCATTGTACTGCCGTCAAAATAAAATGACAGATTCCTTGTCATATAACACGGTGATAAATGATTCTGGTTCCAAGGAATAAAGGACAACGGACATTGTCTGACCAACCTCTCTGACTGAGAACCTCAGGTCCGGGAAACATCCTTGGAAATCTTTTCTACTCTCTCCTCAGTTTAACCACCTTTCCTATAACGGTGACAAGAGCTGTACACAATACAAGAGTGGCCTCCAGTCACTTACACAACTGTAACACAATGTCCCAACTGATATACTCAATCCCCTGACTAATGAAGATCAGCATGTTAAACCCCGTTCTTCACCACCCTGTCTGCCAGTGACACCACTTTCAATGAACTGTGTGTGAGAGATTTACCCCTAAATCTCTCCGGCCCATTACACTCCCTAATGACCGACCATTCACAGTGTAAGTTCTGCACTGGTATCACTTTGCAGTGTGCACTGTCTCACATTTATCTGTATTGAAATGCATTTGCCACGCTGTGGCCCTCTTCACTAAATTATCAAGATTGCCGGGTTAAATAAGAAATACAGAATAAACTAAACAGTGTAAAAGAGGCTCAGGGAGGGATGTGATTCTGAAGGTGAGAATGGGAAACCTGATCCATTCTCGCCTCTTTTACTCTTTAAATATCTGAAAGAAATCCTTATTCCCCTTTATGCTATTGGTCTGTCACATTAATAATTCATCTGTTCTCTCCATATTGCTATTTAGTTACCTTCTGTTCTTTCTAAGTCCACTGATCCCTTAGCGTCCCACTAACTTTTCTGATATTCTCTGCTCTCTCATGTTCCTTTATGCTGCTTTTGTCTTCCGTTGTTGGTGATGGTTGCCTCATTCTCTCTTTCAAATATTGTTTCTGCTGAGGGATGAACTGATCCTGCATCTGCCAAATTACTCCTGGAAACTCAAGCTTTTCATACAAAGGTAATCTGGTTAATGCTGTGGGAGTCAAAATGCCCGACTGCTGTAAGCCTGTTCCCATTACACCTCTGTGTGATTTACCAACATGTCTGCTCCACAATACCTGAGCCTATTGGGAGGCCAGCAGTGTAATCCCATCAAAATCACCATTCATCATTCTATTTAAAACCTCTACTTACAAGACCTCATCAAATCCCTCACTTATTACTGTAGCGTTGGTCTCCTTAATCAAAGATGCAACATCCCCCCATCTGTCAGGTAGCTTTTAAATGTTTCCCCTTCACCTTAAACAATTGTTTTGTAAATGTATGCTTCCCTACCCTGACAAAAAGAGTGATTGCCTACTGATTGTGTAAACCTTTGGATGGTCACCAAACGGCTCCTTAATCTCTCTGTTGAGAAAGAGAGTCCCAGTCTGTCCAAACTTCTACTAAAAATTCAAATCCTCCAGTGTCAGTAACACCCTCATCAAACCTCCCTCCACACTTTCCAGCTTCATGACATCCTTCCTGTAGCTGGGTGACTAGAACTGTGCACAATACAGTGCAATCTCACTTTGATGATGACATCCCAAATCCTGTAACAATGAAGATTGGTTCCCTGACCAATGAAGATAAATAGGCCAAACATCATCTTCACCATCCTGACTACCTGTGTTGTCACTTTCAGTGAATGTTGTTCCTGTATTCCATGGATGCTGTCTCTGCAACACTCTCCAAGGAACAAGAATTTTCTGTGCAGCTCCTTCCCTGGTTGGACTTCTCAAAATGCAGGAGCTCACCCTTGTCCACATCAACATTCATCTGTCATTCTTTGGCCGACTTCCCCAGGTCATCTCAATCCCGTTGTACTCTCAAAGAATCTTCACTGCCCACTCTACCAACAACAAAGCACTGTGTAACCAACACTAGAATCCCCTAACTGAGAGGAATGGAGATGCTGGATGACCAAAAAGATTTAAAGAGAACGAGGATAACTGTTTGTAAAATCAGGGAAGTGGGATTGACATACAGGAGGAGACTGGAGGCTTCATCCAGTGAGACAGTGTGAATAGAGCTCAGGATAAGAGAGGTGCATTCACTGATGGAGTTGTGCTACAGACCTCCCAAATGCCAGCAGCAGGTAAAGAAACTGAAATGTAGCAGGGAATGAAAGATGCAAAGGCAACAGGGTTGTTGCAGAGGGCAACTAATTTCCCCAATGTTGACTGGGACTCCCTTAGACTCAGGGGCTTAGATATCACTGCATATGTTGGAAGAATACTGGGATGTTTTTTAACATAGAATAACCAGGGAAGTCTAACCAGGGAAGGTGGTCATCGAAGACATTGTATTGGGAAATGAGCCTGGCCATTGATAAAAGTTTCATTCAGGGAAAAGTAAATAAGCACAAGACTGGACACAGTGGCTATGTGGTCAATCGGGATTATAGCGAAAGGCAACTGCGTTGGACAGGAACTGAAGAGAGCGGAATGTGATTTGTCCAACCATATTTGACATGTGACTCTCACAACACGCTGGAGGAACTCAGCGGGGGGGGGGGGGGGGGGGGCAGCATACGTGGAAACGGACAGTCAATGTTTCCGGCCGACACCCTGTGTTGTGCATGTTGCTTTGACCTCAGCATCTGCAGAGTATTTTGTGTTTGAAATGTGACTATTTGTTAAAGCAATCAGGTCAGAATTCAGACTGTTTCTTTGTGTGGAGGAAAGACAAGGATGGTAAAGTCCGGCAGAAGGGCGTGGTAGAGATGTTATAAATTCAGTCTGAAAGAAAAAGATAAAGAATGTTTCAGGTGTATAAATTGGAGATGGCCTCTGGCAATATGAAGCAAGCAACAGAGAAGATAAAAGTTTGAAACAGGGACAAGAAATGACTGTGGGGAGAAGGGGCACTATGGCGAGAGTACAACAACAAAAGGACAAAGGAGAGAGTTTATGTCTGAAGTGGACGAAGGACTGAACCAGTACTTCACATCACTATTCATCAATGTGGTCATAGCGGATAGTGAGATCAGAGAAGGGAATGCTGATATTCCAGGGCATGTTGTTCCTCAGGCAATAGAGTCAAACCAGGAAATTACTGACTGATGAGGCTTGGATCACTGCTCAGGAAATTGTTCCAGAATATTATTAGACATACGACCTCTCATAAAAATTAGGCATGTAAAAGGACGATATATCTAGAATTGGAAGGAAAAGCGAGTAAAATCCCCTGAGATTCTCTCGGTACATTCAGAGGAAAAGGGAATTTGGACAGAATTGTTCCGCTTGGAGATGAGGATAGCCATCTGTGTGTGGAAGTGAAGGAAATGGGAGAGGCTTTCCATGAATGTTTCTGATGTTTATTTCACCATTGAGAAAATTATGGAAAGTGATGTAGTTACCAAAATGGCAGGAATCAGCTGTGATTTCTTAGACCACATTCAAATTAGCAGGGATCTATATTGGAAGTCTTAAGATGCATTAAGGCTGTTGAATTTCCAGGGTCATATCAGGTACATTCTTATATTTTGTGAGAAGTTAGAGAATACACTGTGGAGGCCACGGGAGAAATTGTTGCTTCATCACAGGCACCATTTGAGGTTACACGTGATTGGAGAGTGATTAATGTGGAATTGACAGTTTTGAGGCCAAGTCTGTGGATAAATCAAAAATAGAATGAGCGGCAGGCAGTGTTATGGAAGCAAGGAGTCTGCAGTAGCACTTGGACAGATTTATAGAATGGACAAGGAAGTGCCAGACAATATACAGTGTATGGAAGTGTGTGGCCGTGTCCTCTGGGTGGAGGAATAAAGGCATAGACTCCATCTAATCTGGGAGAGAACAGAAATCAGATGTGTAAAGGGACTTTGGGGGTACTAGTGCAGGATTCCCTAAAGGTTAATGTGCACGTTTAGATGGTAGTAAGGAAGGCAAATGCAATATATGTATTCATTCCAAGAGAACTAGAATATAAAAGCAAGCATCTCATGCTGCAGCTTTAGTCAGACCTTATTTGAAGTATCATGAGCAGGTTTGGGTCAATTTTCTAAGAAAGGCTGTGCTGGCATTGCAGAAGCTGCAGGGGAAATTCACGAGAATGATCCCAAGTCTGAAAGAGTTAGGATATAACCATCATTTGATGCTCTGGGCAGGTACTCACTGGAGTCTAGAAGAATGAGGGAGCATCGTATAGAAACACATTGAATGTTGAAAGGCCTAGGTAGTGTTGATATGTGAGGATGTTTCCAATAATGGAAAAGTCTAGAACCAGACCACACCCTCAATACAAAGATGCCCTTCCAGAATAGAGATGAGTAATTTCTTTATCGATGGGTTTCTTTTAGCACAGACGGCCATGAAGGCAGTCGGTAGGTCTATTTAAAGCAGATGTTAGTGGGATTTAATTATTATTAATGGCATCAAAGTTTACGGGGAGAAGGTCGGAGAATGGGGTTGGGATGGATAATAAATCAGGCATGATGGAACAGACTGGATGAGCCAAAAGACCTAATCCTGCTCCAATGACTTAGGGTCTTTTGTTTTAATGCTGTGCCATTGTTTAAAAAGGGTAGTGGAAACTAGTCAGGAAACTACAGGCAGGATATCAGTGTTGGGGAATATACTGGAGTAGTTTCTGAGGAACAGGATCTACCAACATTTGGTCTGATTCAAGACTGTCAGCACAGCTTTGTGCAAGGGAAATCATGTCTCACAAATATCTTGCAGCTCTTTCAGGAATTTCACAAGTGCGTAGATGAGGTTAGGGTTGTGAGTGTTGTCTATCTGGACATTAGCCAGACCTTTGACTCTGGTCTGGGAGGTTAGTTCTGAGAGATGGAATCCAAGGGAGATAATTGATTGGTTTCATAATTGCCTCAGTATCAGGAGGCAGAGGCTGCTGGGTTGACGGTTATACCTCAGACTGGAGGTCTCTGTCAAGTGGTGTTGCACTGCACACCGGGACCTTTGTTGTTCGTAATTTATATAAACAATATCCATGTGAATCATAGTTCACCGGATCTGACACCTCAAGGAGATACAGTGGTGAAGTTGGTGTTGTTTGACCTGCTGTCCTTCATCATTCATGGCACAGAGTATAAGAGTTGACAAGATACGTTGTAGATATACAGGTCTTTGGTGAGGACTGACTGGGGATACGGACTATCGTTTTGATCACCCTATTATAGCAAAGATGTTCCTAAACTAGAAAGAGTGCACAGAAAAAAATAAATATCAGATGGTTGCTTAGACCTGGGGAGTCAGAGTTAGAAGGACAGGTTGTATGGACTAGTGTTACGAATGAGGAGCAACTCTCATGAGCAGAAGGGTGCAAAGTCACCCCCCCCCCCTCTTTTTGAGAATCACAAAATCGCTACTATTTTGGGTCTGATACCAAGGAAATGAGAGAGTGACAACGCAGAGATACACAAAAGTGGAATGTCTCCTAACAAAAGCGGAACGGAACCACTGATTACTGCTATTGTCTCTTGGAGAAGGATTGTGTATTGAGTACTGTTCTATTCATTGAAACTCCTCAGGGGGCAACCAGAGTGGTCTGGTTGATGGGTTGCATCATCCCAACCTGATTGACACCTGAGACCCCGTGAGCGGGGATAAAAGTAAGGTCTGGGGAAACACCCCTCAGACGCACCAGGAGAGACACTATGAGACCAGTGGGGGCTTGAGTGTGTGTCCACCCTTGCCTGTGTGACGAGTCCGCGACGGAAGAACGGTCTCGCGAAAGGACGGAGGGGTCATAAGTGAATGGCCACAACAACAACGCATCAACGGATCAAGATCGAAAAGGAAAGTCGGCAGGTCAATAGCTGTTTCTCTCTCTCTCTCTCCAACAATTGCAACATAGTGACCAATAAACCACCACAGCCTGCATGAACTGAACTGAACTTTATATTTCCATCGGATAATTCATTATCCCCTAGACAACGATAGAGCTTATTTCTTATTGATTATTATTATACCCACACTTTTAGGTTTAGTATTGATGACATATATTATCTGTATATTTGCATTGATATTATTTTTGTGTTTTTTTACTAATAAATACTGTTAAATCTAGTATCATCAGACTTCAACGGATACTCCTATCTTTGCTGGTAAGACACCCAGTTACGGAGTCCGTAACACTAGTATTTTATTCCCTGGAGCAGAGCAGATTCAGAGGTGATCCCAGTAGAGGTATGGAGATCATGGGGGAGCACAGACAGGGTAAAAACACTGTTTTTTTTCCACAGGAAATGGCTGGTAAAAACAAGAAGGTAGGTGTTTCAGATCAGACATAATGGGCAGAGTGTGGTATGTATTTTGAACAAACTGCCGGTGATTGTGGCAGACACATTAGAAACATTTTAAAATCTTGTGATCCGAGCTGGTTGCCACATCTCAGGAACGACAGTTTCAGTTATAAGGTGAGGATGCACAAACACAGATTGTTTACAGATTGTTTCAAAGGCCTAGCAGAGACCTTTAAAATAGATAAGGTGGACAAGAGTCTTCTACACAGGCAGCAAATGTCAAATACTCAAGGGCAGAGCTTCAATTTAAAAGTGGGAGAGGGATTGGTTCAAGTAGATTGAGCAGGTGAGTTTCTATTTTTCTCAGAGACTGATGGCTGCCAGGGAAAGGTTCAAGCTGATACACTGGTAATGTTGAAGAGGTGTTTAGTCAGGCAGGAACAGGCAGGGAATGGAGAAGCCCATTCCATCCCCTCTCATTCTTCCAAAGGGCAGCCAGTACAGACCGACCCCATTTCAGTTCGGTCCCTGCCACCCCGCTGGGGGTGGGGGGGAAGGAAGCCTCAACGCCACCCCCGGGACCAGGGCGTTCCCCCTCCCTCTCCCGCATCCGTTGCCGAGGAAACGAGTCACAGACAGAGTGCAACATGCAACAACCGAGGGAATCTGCAGATGCTGGAAATCTGAACTACACACACAAAATGCTGGAGGAACTCAGCAGGCCAGACAGCATGTATGGGAAAGCATGTATCGGGCTGAAGGGTCTCGGAACGGGTCTTCCACTGTACTTTTTTTTCCATAGACGCTGCCTGGCCTGCTGAGTCCTCCAGCATTTTGTGAGATATAAAGCTGGAGAGATTTGAAAACTAATGCTGAGACGTTTAATATGAACAGACTGATTGCTGAGAATTGTAACTACATTGGTAAGGCACAGTGAGTTTTGGAGATATTGCGGGTATTAATGGCAGAAAATAAAGAGTTAATAGATAAAAGACGTTTTAGGCACCAGCCTGATAACATGTGGGGTTTCACACTGCTGGCGTACCGTCTACAGGTCTGCTCGACACACTGTAGAAAGAAAATTATCACTGGAATGGGTGACCTGGGGCTCTGGTCCCCATCCCCTGCCAATCCCAGGGAACAGGAATGAACCTCCCTGACAGTGTGGAGCAGGTTTACTGAGAGGTTGTTTGGGATGGAACCAATCTGATGTAAGACCATAAAATATAGGAGCAGAATTTGACCCTCTGGCCCATTAAGACAGTACTTCCATTTCATCATGGCTGATCCATTTTCCTCTCAGCCCCAATATCCTGATGTCCCCTTAACCCATCATGCCCTGACAAACCAACAATGTATCAACCTCTACCTTAAATATACCCAATGTCGGCCTCTACAGCTGCCTTTGGCATGGAATTCCACAGATTAACCACTCTCTGGATAAATAAATTCCTCCTCATCTCCATTTAAATGGATGTCCCTCTAGTCAGAGGTTGTGCCCTATGTCCCTAGACTCCCCCTCTATAGAAAACATCCTCTTCAGATCCACTCTACCGTGGCCGTTCAACATTCAACAGGTTTCAAAGCAATCCCTTCTCATCCTTATAAATTCCAGTCAGTTCAGGCCCAGCATAATCAAATGGTCTTCATATGATAACCCTTCAATCCGGGAATCATTCTCGTGAACTTCCTCAGAACCCTCTCCAATGTCAGAGTACCTTTCTTAGATAATGGGCCTAAAATTGCTCATAGTACAAATGAACCTCAAGGAACCTCCTCTGCTACAAAGTTCCTTTGCACATCAGATTTTCATTTTTCTTTCCCCTTAGAGCAATTGTCTATCCTTTTATTTTTATACCAATGTCCATGACCATAAACTTCTCAACATGGTAATCCACCTGCCAGATCTTTGTCTATTCTCACAATCTGTCTAAGCCCTTCTGTAGCCTCTCTGCTTCCTCGGCACTGTCTTCCCCCGACCTATTTTGAACTGAAAATGGCCCCGAAGCCACCATTTCTGTCATCCAAATCATTGACATATACTATAACATAAAATGCCATTAGTCATTGTGTCAACCAGAAAAGGCTCCCTTTATGCCACTCTTTGCTTCCTGCCAATCAGCCAAGTTGTAATCCATGCTCGTAACTTTCCTGTGTCATAGGCTCTTAATTTAAGCAGCCTCATGTGTGGCACCTTGTCAAAGGCCTTCTAAAAATCCAATGGCACAAGGCACACCCATCCAGTGATTCTCTTTGTCGATCCTGCTTATTTCTTCAAGCAATTTCAACACATTTGACAGGCAGGATAATCCCCTAATGTAGTGGTCACAAATCTTTTTAAGCCCAAGATCCCCTTCCTCGGCCTGAGAGAAAGGCAAGATCACCTCCAAATTGATTAGTTACACACAGGTGCACCGGGGCAAAAAGACTGGAAGTAATACCCCACAACCCGGAAGTAGAAATAATGCATAAACACCAGGGGTGCCCACCCCTTTTTGCACCACGGACCAGTTTAATATTGACAATAATTTTGCGGACCGGCCGACGGGGGTGGTGGGGGGACGGGATGGGACGACGGGAATGAAGCAGGTTCCTTATGTCCAGTCTATCCCGCAATTTAGTTTTCGCGACTCTCAGAAGTAAGCTGCTGTCCCGCGCTGCTCACGTTTTTTCCTCTGATAAAACTCAGTGGGTTCAGGTTTAAGTGCAGGGTGCTGGGACTCAAGGTACCGAAGCAGTTTTGAGGGCTTCATTGCCTCATTAGACAGCCTCCGGGCCCGAACTCCAGCCTCTGCCGCCCGCCGCCAGACGCCCTGGCCAGGTGCATCTGGTCGCGGGTGGGGTGAGAGGACAAGTTCAGGGCCAGAGGTCCTCGTGCTGGGGACGCGGTGGTCACAGTTAGAACAGAGCGACCGACCAAGTGAGGAGAGCGACAGGCCCGCGCTCGCCCCCCTTGTAGGATCTATTGGCCGACAAAAATTTGTTTCAGTAGATCACAGCGAGGTAGCTCTTCTGATACATACGAAACCTTGAGCCCAAATTAGGTTGTCTGCTAATATTTTAGCACCGGGTTGTGTCGTGCGGGGGAGCTATGTGCATGCGCACTGAGCAGAAAGAATGGAACTAAAACCCTGCAACCCGGAAACAAACTCTCAACAGTATTTGTGTATTTATTTTTCTTTGTTTTTTGGGATCAACTGGGAAAGTCTCAAAAAATCGACCAGTCGATCGCGATCGACGGGTTAGCGACCACTAATCTGGATGATAGGGTGGTAAATTGGATTAGTAAGTATGCAGATGATACTGAGATAGGTGGCGTTGTGGATAATGAAGTAGGATTTCAAAGCTTGCAGAGAAATTTAGGCCAGTTAGAAGAGTGGGCTGAAAGATGGCAGATGGAGTTTAACGCTCATAAGTGTGAGGTGCTACATTTTGGTAGGACTAATCAAAATAGGACATAGATGGTACATGGTAGGGCATCGAGGAATACAGTAGAACAGAATGGTCTAAGAATAATGGTGCATCGTTCCCCAAAGGTGGATTCTCATGTGGATAGAGTGGTGAAGAAAGCTTTTGGTATGCTGGCCTTTATAAATCAGAGCATTGAATATAGGAGTTGGGATGTAATGTTAAAATTCTACAAGGCATTGGTAAGGCCAAATTTGGAGTATCGTGTACAGTTCTGGTCACCGAATTATAGGAGAGATGTCAACAAAATAGAGAGAGTACAGAGGAAATTTACTAGAATGTTACCTGGGGTTGTTACCTGGGAATGCTACCTAAGTTACAGAGAAAGTTAGGTATTTATTCTTCAGAGCATAGAAGGTCGATAGGGAACTTGATAGAGGCATTTATAATTATGACGCGATAGATAGAGTTGGTGTGGATAGGCTTTTTCCATTGAGAGTAGGGGAGATTCAAACAAAAGGACATGAGTTGAGAGTTAAGAGGCAAAAGTTTAGGGGTAACACAAGGGGGAACTTCTTTACTCAGACAGTGGTAGCTGTGTGGAACGCGATTCCAGTAGAAGTGGTAGAGGCACGTTCGATATTGTCATTTAAAAAAAATTGGATGGTATATGAACAGGAAAGGAATAGAGGGTTGAGGGCTGTATGCAGGTCGGTGGGACTAGGTGAGAGTAAGCATTCGGCACGGACTAGAAGGGCTGAGATGGCCTGTTTCCATGCTGTAAATGTTACATGTTATATATAACACTTAGGAGGCAGTGATCACAGTATCATTGAGTCCAACTTAAAATTGGACATGGAGAGAGTACAGTTTGACATGGCAGTGTTTTAGTGGAGTAAAGCTAGGAACAGTGTTATGACAAAGGAGTCGGCTGAAGTAAATTGGAAGGAGATGCTGGCAGAGATGGCAGCTGAGCAGCAAAGGTGAGTTTCTGGGAAAAATGAGGGAGGTGCAGGATAAATGTATTGCTATAACAAATAAATACTCAAATGGCAAAATAGTACAAACGTGGCTGACAAGGAAGTCAAAGCTAATGTAAAACCAAAAGGAAGGGCATACAACAAAGAAAAAAATTCAGAATACAAGGATTGGGAAGCGTCTAACACCTTACACAGATAAAGAGGATAAAGATTAAATCTGCAAGCAAGCTAGCAAATATTATCAAAGTGATTCGTTGAAGCTTTTTAAAGTATGCAAAACATAAAGGAGAGCTGAGACTGGATACTGGATTGCTAGAAAATCAAGCCAGAGGAACAATAATGGGGTGGGGGGGGGGGGCAGAGGCGGAGATGGCAGATGAACTAAATGAGTATTTGTCATCAGTAGAAGTTACTAGTCATGTGCCAGATGTTGAAGGGAGTGAGGGGAGAGAAGGAAGTGCAGTTATTATTTTAAGGGAAAGGTGCTCAAAAAGCTGAAAGACCTGAGGGTATATCAGTCACCTGGAGCAGATGAACTGGACCCTAGGATTCTGACAGAGGTAGTGGTAGAGATTGTGGTGCAATTAGTAATGATCTTTCAAAATGCATTGGACTCTGACATGATGCTAGGGGACTGGAAAATTGCAAATGTCACTCCACTCTTTAAGAAAGGAGGAAGGCGGCAGAAAGGAAATTATAGTCCAGTTAGTCTGACTTCAGTGGTTGGGAAGATGCTGGAGTTAATTGTTAAAGATGAGGATATGGAGCATTGGAAACACAGGACAAGAAAGGGCAAAGTCAGCATGGTTTCCTTCAGGGGAAATCTTGAATGATGAACCTGTTGGAATGCATTGAAATTACACGCAGGATAGCTAAAGGGGATGCAATGGATGTCATATATTTAGACTTTCAAAAGTCCTTTGACAAAGTGCCACACACGAGGCTGCTTACCAAGTTAATAGCCCATGGTATTACAGGAAAGTTACTGACGTGGTTAGAACATTGGCTGATTGGTAGAAAGCAGCATGTCAGCAAGTGGGAATAAAAGGATCCTTTCTGGTTGTCTGTCAGTGGGTAGTGGTGCTCCACAGGGGTCGGTGTTGGGACCACTTCTGTTTATGCTGTATATCAATGATTTAAATGATGGAATAGATGGATTTGTTGCAAGTTTGCAGATGACAAGAAGGGCAGGTACTGTTCAGGAAACAGGTAGGCTGCAGAAGTACTTTGACAGATTAGGAGAATTGGCAAGACAATGGCAAAGGAAATACAATGTTGGAAAATGCATGGTCGTGCACTTTGGTAGTAGAAATAAATGTACAGACTAGTTTCCAAATAGGGAGAAAATCCAAAAATCTGAGATGGAAAGGGACTTGGGAGCCTTTGTGCAGACCAACCCAAAGATAACTTGCAGGTAGAGTCGGAGGTGAGGAAGGCAAAAGCAATGTTAGCATTCACATCAAACGGTTAGAATACAAGAGCAGGGATGTGATGCTGAGACTTTATAAGGCATTGGTGAGGCCTCACCTTGAGTATTGTGATGAGCTTTGGCTTCCTCATCGAAGAAAAGATGTGCGGGCATTGGAATGGGTTCAGAACAGGTTCACAAGGGTGATTCTGGGAATGAAACAATTATCATATGAGGAACATTTGATAGCTCTGGGTCTGTACTCACTGTAATTTAGGAGGGGGGGGGGTAAATCTCTTTTCGAATGTTGAAAGGCCTGGGGGCACAATCTCAGGATAGAGGGCTGTCCATTTAAAACAGAAATGCAAAGAAATTCCTTAGCCAGAGGATGGTGAATTAATGCAATTTATAGCCACAGGCTGCTGTGGAGGCCATGTCCTTGGGTGTATTTAAGGCAGAGCTTGATAGGCTCATGATTGGACACGGCATCAGACTTTGCAAGGAGAAGACCAGGGAGTGGGGATGCAAAGGGCAAAAAGGGTCTGCCATGATTGAATGGAAGAGTAGACTCGACGGGCCAAATAGCCTAATTCTGCTGCTATGTCGTACGGTCTAACTCAGTAAATCCAAGAAAGACCACACCCAACAGGGTGGCCAAATCACCAATGTGCAAACGACAATAACTTGTGTAAATACAAGAGAGAAAATAATAATGTCATAATTAAATAAATAGAGAACATGAGATGCAGAATCCTTGAAAGTGAATTGGTAGATTGTGGGCACAAGGAAATCTGCAGATGCTGGAAATTTAAGCAACACACACAAAATGTTGGTGGAACACAGCAGACCAGGCAGCATCTAAGGAGAAGCACTATCGAAGTTTCAGGCCAAGACCCATCGTCAGGACTAACTGAAAGGAAAGATAGCAAGAGATTTGAAAGTAGCAGGGGGAGGGGAAAATGCAAAATGATAGGCGAAGACCGATGGAGTGGGTTGAAGCTGAGGCCCATAAAGGAGATTGGCAAAAGGGGTACAGAGCTGGAGAAGGGAAAGGATCATTGGACAGGAGGCCTAGGGAGAAACAAAGGGGGAGGGGAGCACCAGAGGGAGATGGAGAACAGGCAGAGTGATGGGCAGAGAGAAAACAAAAAGAGGGGGAAAAACAACTAAATATATCAGGGATGGGGTAAGAAGTGGAGGAGGGTCATTAACAGAAGTTGGAAAAGTCAATGTTCATGCCATCAGGTTGGAGGCTACCCAGCCGGTATATAAGGTGTTGTTCCTCCAACCTGAGTGTGGCTTCATCTTGACAGTAGAGAGTTGAGTATCTCTTACTATTTTCCTTTCAGTTAGTCCTGACGAAGGGTCTCAGCCCAAAACGTCAACAGTGCTTCTCCTTGTAGACGCTGCCTGGCCTGCTGTGTTCCACCAGCATTTTCTGTTTATTGATAGATTGTGGGAAACAGTTCTGCAGTGAGTTAAGTGAAATTAAATGCGGTTATCTCCACTGGTTCTGGTTTAGGGTGACATCAGTGAATCTCTTTTTCTGGTAAATGAATAACCTGTAACTTCCCTTTCGACTTGGAGGCAATTTGATGTGGCAGAACCGACGTCACAGAAAGTGAGGAAGACCCTAAGTACGGTTGATTAAACTCTGGGCTGAAATGGAAAAGTCAGGTACAGACCAAATCAAGGTGGCGGGGACCAGGCCCCAGATTGTATCAAAGCGACTGAACCCAATGTTTGGAAAACGAGTTAGACGTGGGGCCAGATTGAAAAGGTCTACCATTTCCTCAATTTGGAATATTGATTTACAACCTCATTTTATCACTGCAATTTTTGGTATACCAAATGAAGATGATAGTCGACTCTCCCCTTCAATTAGACGAATGATTGCCTTTGTAACATTAATGGCCAGGAGATCTATATTACAAAATTGGAAAGAAGTAAATCCTCCTACCATATCTCAGTGGTTCTCTCAAACTATTTCTTGTTTAAGATTAGAAAAAATTAGAAGTACTGTTTTTGATTCATCAATTAAATTTGAAGAAACTTCATTTGACACTTTCATATGAATTAATTTGGCTTCTTCCAGACCTTTACTCTTTTTATTCTTGTTCTGGTATGGAGTTCCGGAGTTTTTGACACCATCATATACATATAAACTATTATTATTGCCCATGTTAGTTTAGGTTTATATTTTTTATATATTTTTTTTATTTCTTAAATATACATTTTTTTCTTGTATTCTACTTTTTTTTCTTTTGATGATTATTTCTAATCTTTTTCATGTATAATCAATATAGATTTGATTGATTATTGTACGATCTTTTTTTGCTGATAGTTTAATAAGATATTGTTATCTTGTTATTAATTGAACTCTAAGTCTAATGCATTCATGACCTATTTAATATAATACTAAAAGGTCAGGTTGTTCTGCCCGAGGCCAGGGACAAGCCGGTTCAGCTCACTACTCCACTCTGCACTGAACTAAGCATCTGTGCACAAACTCTCTTTGAGCATTTCAGTTCAAAACGCTACAGAATTTGCTTGTGTTTATTGTTTGCAGGATTTGTCTTTCTTTCTGCACATTGGGTGTTTGATGGTCTTATTTTATTAGTGGGTTCTTTTGGCTTTCTTTGTTTCACGACAGCCTGTTTGAAACAAACCTCAAAGTTGTATAATGTATACGTACTTTAATAATAAATTTACTTTGAACAATGATTCAAAAACCTGATGCTTGAGGGATAAAATAAGGACAAAAAAATAACCAACTCAAAAGTGATTCTCTTTTAATTACAGGCCAGGATGCAGAAGAGCGGAAAACGACAAATATTCTTCACCTTTTTAAGAATTGCAATAGGGACAAGACGAAAAACTATACCCTGGTGACTCTTACATTAGTGGTAGGGATATCATAAATTGCTGATATTACTAGAAAAGATATTTAATGATAGGATCAGCTTGCATCTGAAAAAGCATAAACAATTTCAGAGTAGCCAATATCGCTTTGCATAGGCAACGTCAACTCTTGCAAACATGGCCGAACGTTTTAAGTGACCCACAACAAGATCCACAGCTTGGAAGCACATGACTGAAAAGAAATTTGGTAGAATATATTCAAAATGTACTCAATCAGAGAACACAGAAGGTAATGGTTGAGGGGTGTGATTCTGACTGGACACCTGTGAACAGTGGGGCCCACAAGGAATTCTACTCTTTGTGAAATGATTTGGATGAAAATGAAGGAGGGCTGATTTGTTGGTCTGCAGAGACACAGAAATTGGTGCAGTTATGGATCGTGAGGAAAGTTTCCAAAGGATTCAGCAGAACATAGAACGGCTGGAAATGTGGGCAGAGAAATGGGAGATAAATCGGTGTACTCTGGGAAGTCAAATGTCAGAGGATTTCTTTGGAATTCCTCTCCCCATCAGAGTGGCTGGAATTACAGTTACGGTAGTGACATGCTCCACCTCAGGATGTGGGAGTCACTCAGTGTCCCCGATAACTTCACATGAGGGAAGTGCACCGAGGTGCAGCTCCTGACTGACCGTGTGAAGGAAATGAAGATGGAGATGGACAGACCGAGAGTTTCCAGGATGCTGAGACCAGAGGTTCAGTGAGTTGGTCACACCTGAGGTCAGGCTGCAGACTGTTGTGTGACCATCACGACGGAAAGGGGAAGAGACAGACAGAGTAATGTCTCCCTGTGGCCGTGACCCTCAGCAACAAGTACACTCCTTTGGATACCCCTGGGATGACAAACCAGAGACAGCAGCCAGCCAGGTCGGTGGTACTGAGACCCCGGACCGATGCTCTGCGGGAGGAAAGGTCAAGCAGAGCAGTGATGACAGCAGTCTCACAGTACAGGGGATGTGCAGGAGATTCTGTGGCAGCAACAGAGATGACACGATGGTGCGTTGCCTCCTGGGTACTGGGGTCAGGTCCGTCTCAGACGTACAGGATTTCCTAACGATAAACTTGCCAGTCGAGTCAGTGGTAAGGAAACCAAATGTCGGCATTCATTTAGAGAGGACTACAATACAAAAGCAAGGATGTAAGCATTGGTCCGATCACACTTGTAGTATTGTGAACTGTTTTGGGCCTCTTATCTAAAAAGCTACATGTTCGCATCGGAGAGGGTCCAGAGGACGTTCACAAAAATGATCCTGGCAATAAAAGGGTTAATGCACGGGGATTGTTTGATAGCTCTGGGCCGGTTGTCTCTGGACTTTAGAAGAACGAGGGAATCTCATTGAAACAGATCAAATATTGAAAGGCCTAGAATGGAGTGGGGAGGGCGCTTCCAATAGCGGGGCCGTCTAGGAACACAGGGCACAGCCTCACAATACTAGGACAATACTGTTAGAACAAAGATAAGGAGCAATTTCCGTAGTAAAGAGCAGTGAATCTGTGTAGCCTATGTCAGGATGTTGCTCATTGACTAGAGCTCAACGTTTAACACCATCATTCCCACAGTCCTGATCAATAAGCTATGAAACCTGGTCCCTCTGCAAATGGATCCTCGACTTCCCAACCGGGAAACCACAATCTGTGCGGATTAGTGATAATCCACACAGATTGTGTGGAGATATGGAGATGGGCTAACCCCTATTGACATCGATGGATCTGGGGTTGAGAGGGTAAACAGCTTTAAATTCCTCGGCATCAACATACCCGAGGATCTCGCGTGGGCTGTACGTACCTGCTGTGTGGTGAAAAAAGGCACAACAGCGCCTCGTTCACCTCCCAAATCCTAAGAATTTTCTACAGGGGCATAATTGGGAGCATCCCGACCGGCTGCATCACTGCCTGGTATGGGAACAGTACCTCCATTAATTGCAGCACAGCCCAGCGCATCTGTTGTTGTCAACTTCCCATGATTCAGGACATTGACAAAGACAGGTGTGAGAAAAGGGCCCGAGGGATCATCATGGACCCCAGTCACCCCAAGCACAATCTATTCCAGCAGCAACCATCCAGGAAACGGTACCACAGCACAAAAGACAGCACCAACAGGCTTCTGGACAGCTCCTTCGACCATCGGACTGATTAACTCACGCTGATTTGAGGGGACCTCTCTGTTACACTGGCTTTTCTATTTATTATCAATTATTATAAATCACTATGATTGCACATTACATATTTAGATGGAGACATAACGTAGATTTTAACACCTCATGTATGTGAAGGATGACAGAAATAAAGTCAATTCAAATTCAACTATCTCCTCTCCTCTGAAGATCAACACTGCTCTGGTGCACCTCTAGGACGTGTGCTTAGCCAACTGCTCTACTCTCTCTAAACCCATGACAATGTGAAGAAATCTCACTCAAATACAATCTATAAATATGCCTCATACAACCATTGATAGTAGAATCTCAGATGGAGATGATTGGACATACAGGAGTGGGATATACCAGCTAGTTGAGTGGTGTCACAGCAACAACCTTGGGCTTAATGTCAGTAAGACAAAACAGCTGATTGAAGGAAGGGTAAGACGAGGGAACATGAACCAATCCTCATAGAGGGATCAGAAGTGGACAGTGAACAATTTCAAGTTCCTGGGTATCAATATCTCTGAGGATCTATTGATGCAGCTACAGTATAAAGAAGGCAAGACAGCGTATATATTTCATCAGGAGCGTGAAGATATTTGGTTTGTCACTTTAAAACACCCAAAAACTGCTGAAGATGTATTCTAAATATTATTTATAATATTTCTGTTTTTGCACTATTTTAATCCACTTAATATTCATATCCATATACATATATACAGTAATGTATTTATTGTTTCTATATTATCAAGTCCTGCATTGAACTGCTGCTGCTAAATTAACAAATTTCCTGACTCCTGCCGGTGATAATAAACCTGATTCTGGTCCTGACTCTGAATTCATCCCCACAGACGGATGTGGCCAATTCACTGGGTATATTTAATGTGGAGGTTCTCGATTGTGGGGGGGGGCGGGATAAGAGTGTTTGAGAGGGTTAAGAGATCTGTCATGATCTCTTACTCCTGGCAGAATGGTGCAGCAGACTGGATGGGCCAAATGGGCTAATTCTGCTGCTGTGTCTTATGGTCCGATGGTCTCGGAGCAGCTGCAGGACATCGTGGTGGACGGTGCGTGTTGGTAATAGCAACGTAGGGATACGGAAGGTTGTGTCCTGTGCAGTCAGTTTAGAGAAATCAGACAGAAACTAAAAAGTAGTAAGCTCTGTATTACTCCCAGTGACACTTGTTAGTGGGGGGAGATATAGTGAGATACCAGTGATGAATGTGCGGCTCAGGAGCTGGTGCAGGGGACAGAGTGCCAGTTTCATGGATCAATGGGACATCTTCTAGGGATGGGTAGGCAGAAACTGTTCACTCCACAGGGTCTTTTAGGGAAGCAACAGTTTTCTCCGTACTAAAAGTGCACGGTTTAGTTTTGATATGACAGGGTGGACGTTGAAAGGGAATCTGAAGGGTGAGTTGCTGGAGGTGAATAAAATTACATGAGACATACAAAGATTAGAGAAGCAGAGGCTGTTTCCAGTGGTGTGGCTGTCTAATGCTAAAGGGAATAGTTGTCAGGTAAGAGGGTGTGTTTAAAGGGGATCTGAATGATAAATATTTGACACAGAGAATAGCTGGAATCCCAAATGAGCTGCCAGAGGAGGTGGTGGAGGCAAAAACACACAAAGTCTCTGTTAATGAACACTTCCCTGGAACCTGTCATTACTGTGTTCATCCTGCCCTGGTTTAACTTCCCGGTGCTGGGTCCATTGTTGTTTTCAATCTGTATAAACGATCTGAATGAGAATGTAGTAAACTGGATCAGAAAGACTGTGGATGACAACAAGATTAGGGGTATGATGAACAGTAAAGCCGGCTAAAAAATCTGGATGTGGAATGCGGACCAGCTGGCAAAATGAAGTTGGTTACAATCTGGAACACACTTCCTGAGGGAGAGGTGCAGGCTGGTATTTAAGGAACATCTGGCTGAACATTTGAATCACCAGGACAGGGTAGGAGACAGACCAAGTGCTGAGTTAATGGAGACAGATTCTCGATGGTCAGTATAGCCATGCAGAAACCACTGACTGTGAAAGTTCAGTGGGAACCTGGAACACAGAACTTCAGGATGGACTTACCTAAAACACTCAGAACCAGGACAATGGATTTTTGTTGGACAAAGGTATTAATGCATTAGGGTTAATAGTGAATCAAACACCTCAAAAGGCTACCAAAATGCACCCATTCCCCGTGCGCCAGTAACAGGACTTTAAAATGGGAATTTGATGAAGAACACTGGTTAGTATTAGAAGAGATGGCGGACAGCTTGGTCACAATGGAACGGTGCAAGTATTTTCTCAGAGGATAAGGGGTTCAGTGGAACAAGCTCACAGCTGTGAATGAAGGTAACAAACCCCACTGCAGTGGAGGACTGCTGTTACCCTGGTTGAACCGCCCAGAATAGAGTCAGTGATTTATACAGAACTGAAACCGTCCCTTCGGTAAAACTCATCCACGCCGACCAAGTTGTCGACCTGAACTCGTCCCATCCGCCTGCATTAGGCCCGTGTCGCTCTCAACCTTTCCTATCCATGTAACTGTGCAAATATGGTTTAAATATTGTACCTGAGGCAGAGAGCCGGTGCGGTGAGGCGCTGACAGACACTCACTGTTCCGGGGGCAGGAAGAGGAGAGGCCGATTCCCACAGTGGAGCCGAAACCCAAAGTAGAGACCGATTCCACTTTACCACAACCCCGTGTCCACCATTCCGGACCGTTCCCATGGAAACGACGTCAGTGACGTAACATCTATGACGTCACCTCGTCACAGATTGGCATACGCACACGATATCACGTGACGCGGAGCCCACAGCCCAGGAGGCGGGACACAGACAGCTGTCAATCAGTGGAGACGCTGAGAAGTGCAGACATTGTAACAGAGTGGGTATAGAGGGGCATTTCCGGGAACAGTGACCCCACCCCCCACCCACGGGAATTGAATGTGTTATAATGAGTAATATTCACATTTTAATTTGACTCTTCGGTCGTATAAATATTTAATATTTGTATTTTTTTACTTTTGTGTGGATAATCTTTTATAATTTGGGATAGAAAAACGTTGTAACTGGATCACTGAACCCTTTATGAAAAAAGAACGTTACGGAAAAATATTGTCAAAGTCAACATTTTAATCCAAAGTAATTTAATAGAAGCATAGAAAACCTACAGCACCAAACAGGACTTTCGGCCCACAATGTTGTGACGAACATGTCCCTACTTTAGGAATTACTGGGCTTACCTATCGAAAAGTCTCTGAAAAGACCCTATCGTATCTGCCTCCACCACCGTTGCGGGCAGCCTATTCCACGCACTCACCACTCTCTGAGTAAAAAAACTTACCCCTGTCATCTCTGTTCCTGCTCCCCAGCACCTTAACCTGTGTCCTCTTGTGCAGCCAGTTCAGCCCTGAGAAAAAGCCTCTGACTATCCACACGATCGATGCCTCTCATCATCTTGTACACCTTGGGCCTAAAGGAAACGTTGCTGACTTTGTCCTATTTTATCATGTGTCGCCAAGTAGCCCGAAAATACATCGAGTCCATCATCTTCCCAACCACTGAGGTCAGACTGACTGGACTATGATTTCCTCTCGTCTGCCCTTCTCCCTCCTTCAAGAGTGGAATAATGTTTGCAATTTTCCTCTTCTCCAGGAACACACCAGAATACAGGGATTATAGAAAGATTATTACTAAAACTGCCACTATCTCTTCAGTCACCTCTTTCATAGCACTGGTGTAGAAAATCCCATCCAGCTGATTTTCTACCTTCAGATCTTTCAGTTTCCCAAGCAGCTTTTCCACAGTAAAGGCCAATTCACTCATTTCTGCCCCCTGATTCTCCTGAATTTCCAGCAGACTGCCAGTGTCTTCCACAGTGAAGACTGATGCACAATGCTTATTCAGCTTCTCTGCCACTTCCCTGTACCCCATTACTACGTCTCCAGCATCATCTACTTTTGCCTCTCTTTTACACTTTGTATATCTGAAGAAACTTCTGGTATCCTCTTTAATACTAATGGCTAGCTAACCTTCGTATTGCTTCTTTTTCCTCTCAATGACTTTTTTAGTCGGTTTCAAAGTTTTTTTAAATCATATAACTGAGTGTCAGGGAAGTCTCAGAGCAGCTACTGAACAATGTTCACTCAGCCAGAGGTGGTGGTTCACGTCGGTAGCAGTGGACAGGTAGAAAATGGATGAGGTCCCACAGTGAATATAGAGAGTTAGGGAACAAGTTAAAGAGCAGGACCTGAAAGGTTATAATTTTTGTGTTACTCCCAATGCTCTGTGGTAGTTTCGGTGGGAACAGAAAGTTAGAGCAGATGACTGTGTGGCTGAGGAGCTGGTGCAGGGACAGGGTTTCAGGATTCCAGAACACTGGAACATCTTCAGGTCCAGAGGTGACATTTACAAGGGGGGGAGGGTGGTTTGCACCTTCACGGGGGGGGGGGGGGGGCGTAAGTATCATGAGGTTCATTGTTGCTCCCTGGGAGGGTTGAAATGAGATTGACAGGGGGATGTGAACCAGAACACCAGTCACTGAATGGAGAGATTGATGCCAAGTTTGATGCTTAACACTGCAAGGATGGATTTTGAGGCAAATCCTCATCTGACATGAGTTTGTTTAAAGACAGCGGCACAGTGATTCAGGGCCAGTTTCTTCCTGTAAGGGGGAGGGTCCAGGATGGCAAGGTTCAGGAACCTTGGATGATGAGAGAGGAAGTAAATTTAGTCGAGGAAGAGTGAGAAGCTTATGTAAGGCTTAGGAAGCTGGAATCAAACAGGGAGTTAGAGGATGGTATTTAAAACACAGAAGGGAACTCAAGAACATTTGCAGAGTGAGAAACAGTGATGAAAAATCTCTGATGAGCAGGATTAAAGATAATCCCACTGCATTCTGTACATTCATTGTGGTGAAAAGGATACCCAGGGGTGCACGTCCAACATAAAGCGTGGGTACACAGGTAATGGCAGGAACATTAACATACAGAAGGATGCTGGGTCCGGGCAGATTGGTTCCCTGAAACTGGGAGCACAGGTTGACAGGGTGGTAAAGCCGGTGTACGGCATGTTTGCCTTCACCGGGCAAGGCATTGAGTTCAATCACCAGGACATCATGTTACAGTTTATAAAATGCTGGTTCGGCCACACTGAGAGCACAGTGTTCAGTTCTGGTCACCTCATTCTAGGAAGCATGTGGAGGTTTCGATGCAGGTGCAGAAGTTGTTAAGAGGGATGTCTGGAGGAGGAGTGAGGTGAGGAGAGGATCGACATGCTGGAGCTTTTTCCTCTGGAGTGGCGTCAGCTCAGGAGAGATCTGACAGAAATTTATACAATTTTGCAGGACATAGCTGGTGTACACTGTCAGGGGTGGTGTCAGAGGCAGAGAGCACAGGGGTATTTAGGGAAGTCTTAAACAGACAGGAATTTAGAGAGAAGTGACTGGCAGGAGATACAGAAGCCTGCAGGCACACTCAGCGATTCTGGAACAGCTTCTTCCCCTCTGCCATCCGATTCCTAAATGGACATAAAAACTATGGACACTACCTCACTTTTTTAATGTACGGTATTTCTGTTTTTTTTACCTTTTTTAAAATAACAGTCAATATACGTAACTGATTTACTTGTTTCTTTATTAGGTTTCATTTTAATTAATAATTATCTTCTAGATTATGTATGACATTGAACTGCTGCGGCTGAGTTAACAAATTTCATGTCACATGCCGGTGATAATAAACTTGATTCTGAAATGTAAAATGCAAATGTTATTTTTCTGTGAGGCGATGGGAATCGCTCATGAAGCAACGAACAGGCGATGTTCCCGCATTCTGCACGCCGGAACGGCCCGGGGTCAACCCGCAATGTGGAGCCCAGACAACGCGGTTCCAGGTGATGAAGAGCGGAGTCGTTCAGTGATCGGAGATTAAACTCTCCCTCCCGGGGCTGACTCCGGAAGTTCATTTCATGACTCTGCGCCTAGTGAACCCGCTGATTCTCTGCAAAGGGAGAGAGCTTATTCGGTCTGCTGAGAGGGGAAAACGAGCGGGGACTGAAACGAACCGGTTTCTGTGCAGATTTATTCCGGTTTCTTTCGCGGAAGAAACATGTCGAGACACTGACAGATGCAGGATATCAAACACACGGAAAGCACCCGCCGCTCAGCCCTTCCACAGACATTGTGAGTGGCTCTGAAAAGAGCCTTTGGAGAAATAGATTCAGCTTACGTCGTTTCACTTACTGGCAGCGCCGGTTTTCTTGGGCAACAGGACGGCCTGGATGTTGGGTAACACACCGCCCTGAGCGATAGTCACCCCTCCCAGCAGCTTGTTCAGCTCCTCGTCGTTGCGGACGGCCAGCTGCAGGTGCCGGGGGATGATGCGGGTCTTCTTATTGTCCCGGGCCGCGTTGCCGGCCAATTCGAGGATTTCGGCCGTCAGATACTCGAGCACAGCAGCCAGATAGACCGGGGCTCCGGCACCCACCCGCTCGGCATAGTTGCCCTTTCTCAGGAGTCTGTGAACCCGGCCGACCGGGAACTGCAGTCCAGCCCGAGACGAACGAGATTTGGCCTTGGACCGAGCTTTGCCAGCGCCGCCTTTTCCACGTCCAGACATTTCTACAGTCACAGTCCTACTCCAGCGAGAATGAAGGAATGTTCACCCCGCTCCAACTTGCCCTTTTTATACCCTCTTTGAGAATGCAAAGTGATGTTTGTGATTGGTGTGATCCTGCTTATTCTCATTGGTGAAGACAAATGTCCCAATCGAAGAACTGCCTTAATCGCCAATCAGCAGTCCGTAAAAGTAGAAGCGCGGAAAATAACCGTCTCCTCCCCAAAATGTACTGAAATCTGGAAAAAAGCCCGCCAAAAATAAATCTATTGTTCAAATTTAATTTCCAGTTAAATAATTGCAGATCGGTTACCCTCTGTTACTGAAACCAGGCATATTTGATTTAAGTGTAGTTGATATTGGAGTGTCTGGGAACTCAGTTCTCTAATTTCTTTCAACCCGTAACGGAACCGAATAAAACTGACCCTCAGCTTCTGCCCGCGGTCGGTCACTGTGTGAACGTTATCAGGTTATGGAAAACGGCTCTTCTCAAACTTTGACCAGCGTCTAGTCTGCAATTTTATAAAGTTATAATATGAAAGAGCCATCACGAGGAAATCTGTAGATGCGGCAAATTCAAACAACACACAAAATGCTGGTGGAACCCAGCAGGCCAGGCAGCATCTAAAAGAGAAGGACTGCCGACACTTCTCCATATGAAAGAGTCATGGGGTCTTTCAGGCTCGAGTTGAAATGAGATTCAGGAGTTACCCAGCTGGAACCAATAAACCCCGAACCCACAAATAAAACGGCAGCAATCCTCCACTTGGCATGGATACCGAGTGGGACGGACTAATGGGGAGGGGGGAGGGGGGTAACAATTTCTTGTCAGTTCAGTGGGATGTTATTCCAACCGCGATCCAGCTCTTGTAAAAGTCACCAGACCTGAAATATGTGCAATTTATTACCGAAAAGCTAGTACAACTCTTTCACTGAAATTGTGAGTGGCTCTTAAAAGAGCCGTTGTGTTTTCGATCATCTCACTGGACAGCTTCACTTGGAGCTGGTGTACTTGGTCACCGCCTTTGTCCCTTCGGACACGGCGTGCTTGGCCAGCTCCCCGGGCAGCAGCAGGCGCACAGCGGTCTGGATCTCCCGGGAGCTGATGGTGGACCGCTTGTTGTAATGGGCCAGGCGGGAAGCCTCACCCGCGATGCGCTCGAAAATATCGTTCACGAATGAATTCATGATGCTCATGGCCCTGGAGGAGATGCCGGTGTCGGGATGAACCTGCTTCATCACTTTGTAGATGTAGATGGCGTAACTCTCCTTCCTCGTCCTCTTGCGCTTCTTGCCAGACTTGCTCGCCGGTTTGGACAGAGCTTTCTTGGCGCCCTTCTTGGGAGCGGGTTTCGGTGCATCAGGCATTTCCTCGTCGGTTTCAAACACAATAATAAGCAGAAGCTGTCCGGAGCGCGGATTAAATAGGCAGCGCCTAAAGTGGTATGTTAATGAGGATGGGAATGCAGAGCATTTCCATTGGCTGTTTGGAGAAAGGAATCACCAATCGGAACGCTGGGGGATGGGAAGCGGCGCCAATGTGTGGCGGTTACCGCTGTCGTTTAATGCAGGAGGAAGTACAGAAGGTCAGAGACAGGCGGGGGTGCGGGCTGAAATTGAAAAGAGAAACGCAAATTTCAAAAGCAGACTGAAAATTAAATCAGATGAAATATTGCTAAATTCAACACTTAGATGTTCATTTCATGACACAGGGCAGCAGGAGAGGGAAGGAGAGATTTGGACATTTCAATGTAAAGTTCAAATCGAGTTTATTTATCCACAGGTGAGAGGAACAACGGATTTGTAGCAGCATCACAGACACATTGCATCAGACACAACATTGACCAGAAACACTGGAATTAAATATGAATTATACCAAAACATTCAAATAGACAGAGAAATATCAGAACAAATTCAAAATAACAAAGAGATTATGCAGGCAGTGGGAGAATCACCCTCTTGTGCTTCTTCATCTCGTCACTCTCGATTCAGAGTCACGCAACGCTGCCGCTTTGATCTGGCCCATGCCTTCATTCACCAGGCCCAACACTTGCCTTTATTGGATCTTCCTCCTCCTTACACTAGTCATCGTGTTTGTGGGGCCTTGGACCCCTGGATTAGGTTTGAGGGTCAGCCTGGTGGATGTATATATGCTGGGAGAGATAAGTCTGTAGAGTTTAGTATGGTGGGCTATGTGGGGCTACGGTGGATGGGGTAGTGTAGTGGAGCCACACAGTTGCCGATGCCTTTCATTATCGTGGTTCAACACCTCTTGGCTTAGGGAACCGGGTGTGCAAAGGGGCACATCATCAGTAATACAACTTGGTGCCATTGGGTGTTTCGGGTCTTTAATCATGAAACAATCTCGCCCAGGCAACGCAGCCAGGGTGGATCAGGCCCGCCGTGTTTATCCCATGGAGCAAGATAATGAGCGGTGTGTAATTCTGCAAGTTGTGGGTATTTTCGACCTTGTTACTTGGCTTTATTCTGACCATTTGAGGAATAGAATGTTCTGAGGCCTAGTAATCAGGCTTTACCTCCAAGTACGGTTAAACTTCCCTACTCCAAATTTACACCTGTCTTTATTTTGCATCTGTGTTCCTGGGATTGCGTGGGATAAATTAACAGAGTTTACTGCAGTACAAACTAGTGATTAATATTGGGCAGATTGATCAATGATTCCAAAACGCAAAAATCTCTGAAATCCAGAATTTATTGTACTGACATTAGGTCACAAATGGGGAATTTTACCCAGGATTAAATGGCTTGTCTAATGAAGAGCATTTCACCTCACTAGGCCTCTATTCACTGGAAATTTGAAGGAATAAGGGTTACTGAATTGAAACCTATCAAATAGTGTAAGGGCTTGAGTGAGTGGATGTGGAAAGAACTTTTCCTGTGGTGGGAGTGTCTGTAACCAGACCACACAGCTTCAAAATAGAGGGGCATCCTTTTAGTGTGGAGATGAGAAGGAATTTCATCAGCCAGAGAGTGGTGAATCAGTGGAATTTTTGGCCACAGGCAACTGTAGAGGCTAAATCACTGGATATAGGCAGAGATTGGGGCTAAGAGGAAAAATAAATCAGTGATGATGAAATGGCAGAGCAGGCTCGATGGGCCAAATGGCCAAATTCTGCTCCTTTATCTGATGGTCTTATGGACTCACTTAGAAACTAAAATTTTCCCAGAGACTGTTGGTCTCAGCTTTGACTCAACCCAGCACCTGAGGCTCCAGATTCCTTATATAAGGAATACAGAAGTTCCTAGTTCTCAGATTAAAGGAATATGATCTCATTTCCATCCTGAATGCTTGTCACCTTAATCTGATCAACAGACACAAAATACTGGCGGAAGTCCGCAGGCCGGGCAGCATCTATGGGAAAGGGTAACGAGTCGATGCTTCAGGCTGAGAACCTTCACCAGGGAGAGATCTGATGGAAGGGTCTCGGGCCGAAGTGTTGACTGTTTACTCTTTTCCATAAAGGCTGCCTGTCCTGCTGAGTTCCTTCAGCATTTTGTATGTGTTGCTTTTGATCTCCAGCATCAGCGGATTCTCTGGTGTTTGTGATTTACGCCTCATTCTGAGGGTATTTTCCTCCGTTATGGAGCTTTCATTCAGGGGAAAGATCCTCCTTGCCTACTGCCAGTCACATCCAGAAAGAATCTAACAGATATCCTTGTTTTCCCATTAACTGCAGGAATACAGACCCAGCCCACTCACTCTCCTTTCACATAACCAACCCTCTATCCCTGGAACCAGCCCAGTCAGTGTGGGGAACAGTCACTGAACTCCCTCGATTGCAGGGATATCCTTCCTGAGGAAGTGTGACCAAACCCGGACACTACATTCAAGGTGTGCTCTCACCAGGGCCCTATAGAATCCAGTGAGACATCTGTACCCCTCTTCTCCACTCCTCCTGGATCACAGGACAAAATACTGTTTGCCTCTCTCATTACTTGTTGTATCTGCATGTTAACTCAAGTGATTTGTTTACAAGGACACCCAGGTCCCTCTGAACATCCCCGTGTGGAAATAACTCTTACAGTTTGATCCTGGGAATGGGTGATCTCACATTTCCTCACATTCTGTTCCATCTGCACCATCCTCAACCATTCACTCTCCTGTCTACATCCCCCAAACCTTCTCACTACTGACCCTGTCCCTCCTGCTCTGCCACAGCAACAGATGTTGTCACTGAATTATGCCGCACAGAAACAGGCCCTTCAGCCCAACACATCCATGCTGACCAACCTGAATTTGGCCCATGTCCCTGTGAAACTTCCCTCCCCACAGTCCAAGAGATTTGGCAACTGTGCCCCTCTATACCATTACTGGAGGTAGTTTGTTCCATATAAACAGCACATTCTGTGAACAAAACCTGCTCCTCAGGGTCCCAGTTAAATCTTTCCTCTCGCACTTTATACCTGTAATCTCTAGCTTCCAACTCCATGACTCTGGAGATCATAGATTCACTATTGACCGTATCAATGCCTGTGATTATTTTATCAGTCTCTCTAATGTCACATACACTCTGATGAGAATGTTCCAGCCGATCAGTGAGAAGGGGATCTGAAGTGTAAATATTTCACACAGAGAATAACTAGTATCCCGAATGAGCTGGCAGAGGACTGGGGGCAGAAGCCAATAAAGTCACTGTTCATGAAAACTTCCCAGGAGCCTGTCATTCACTGTGTGCATCCTGCCCTGGTTTAACCTCCCAAAATAAAGTCTGTGATTTATACAGAACTGAAACCATCCCTTTGGTACAACTCATCGACGCCAACCAAGTTGCTGAGCTGAACACATTCCATCTGCCTGCATTAGGCCCGTATCCCTCTCGACCTTTCCTATCCATGGCGAGTGCATGGAATGGGCTGACAGTGACCGTGGTGCAGGCGGAGATGATAGGGTCTTTTAACAAACTCCTAGATGGATACATGGAGTTTAGTAGATTAGAGGGCCATGGATAAGCCTAGGTCAGGTGTCGGCAACCCACGGCTCCGGAGCCACATGCGGCTCTTTCATCTCTGTGCTGCAGCTCCCTGTGGCTTTGGAAAATAAACGATGAGTGTTTGATTAAAATGTATTTTATGTTAGTTTGTTAGTTTTTGAAATGTTATTCTAAATTTGAAGATTATGGTGATCTTGTACAATCTAAATAAAACGTGTTTTTTGCCGCTATTAATATACGTCACCACTGCCAATGCCTGACACCCGCCAGTGCGCGTTTTCTTTAATTTTTCGATCCAAGGTCGGCTAACTATGGAGAATTCTGAAAAAAGAAACGTGATTGAAGAAAACAGAACGTTTAATGATACGTGGGCAGATTCATTTGCTTTCTCAGCTGACGAGACTGGTTTACCGGTATGCTTAATATGCAATGAGAAACTAGCAAACAACAAAAAGTCAAAAGTCGCAAGACATTTCCAGAATAAACACGCAGCCTTTGCTCCAAAATACTCGGATGGAGATGAGAGAAAAAAAGTCGTTTCAGAACTGATGCGGAATGTTGATCTGAGCAAAAATCATTTCAAGAAGTGGATGATGTCTGGAAAATCAATGACATACTCTAGTTTTGTGCCGCTCAGGAAATAGTCAGGCGCGAGAAGCAGTTTACAGGTGGTGAATGTATAAAAGTATCTTTCATTAAGATTTCAGAACATCTATTCACGGACTTTAAAAACAAGAGTGAAATTGTGCAGAAAATCAGGGATATGCCCCTCTCTGCAAAGATTGTCAAAGACAGAACCATAAAAATGGCAGAAGACATCACAAGACAGTAAATTAAAGACATCAGTTCAGCTGTGGCCTACTCGATTGCCTGTGACGAGTCTAAAGACAAAGGTGATATTGAACAAATAGCACTGTTCTGCCGGTATGTAAACTCTGCCGGGCCACAGGAAGAAATGATTGAGTTGATACCTCTAAAAGGCCAAACACTGGGGGAGGACATCTGTGAGGCTGTCTTGAATTGTTTAAGAGCCAAAGTAATAAAGACCACCCACCTGGTGTCAGTAGCTACTGATGGGGCACCAAGTATGACAGGAGCGCACAAGTGATTTGTGGCTTTACTGCAGAAGTCGCTGGAGAGAAAGCTGTTGACTTTTAGTTAGTCTATCTAACAGAAAGCTATTAGATAGACTAACAGACTGAGAATAATTCAGGAACCAGTGGCAAGAGCCTCAATAGCTAATCTAACAAATAAAATTGTAATAAATTAAACTCAATATGTGAATATCGTTCACACTGGGGACATGGGACACATCTCACTGATATATTGGTTGACATTTCAACACTGTGCAATAACTTACAGCACTCACCATCATGAGAAAAATATTGAATGAGACTAAAAGTTAACATCACCAGTTCACAATGACCTGCACTCAAGAGTTTAACAGGGAATTGGCTGGAGAGAATGTGCAGGTAGAAGTTGCTGTTTGTCAGAACACACTGTGTTCCAGGAAGGTCCCATTGGAATGAAAAACCTCAACTACGTCCATTGTTCAAGTTAGAATACAACAGAAGGTAATTGTCGACATGTTAATTTCACAAGTGTTGAGGGTAAAATGCTGGAGTCTGATGTATGAAGAAATTACAAGTCATTTAAAGAAGTGAAATGTCATCAAACTGAGTGAACAATGTTCAGACTTGCAGCGACACACTGCATGAAAATGGAACTTTCAGTCCATCTGGTCCAGGCCGAGGAACGCTCTCTTCCAGGAGGCACCCATATCCAACTGAACACGTTGGTTCAGATCACTGCTCCACGATGTTTACTCTGCCCTGCGCTGAACTTTGGGCTCTCTGTCTGATTGCATGTTTTTTTCTCTCTGCACGTTGAGTGTTTGACGGTCCTCTTTTTTTTTTGTTTTGTTCCTTTTATGTTCCTTTGTTTCATGGCTGCCTGTTAGGAGAGGAATCTCAAGGTTGTATAATGTCAGCATAATTTTAGTAATAAATGTGCTTTAAACTTTTGAACATTGACCACTGACTGGGAATTCCACGGAGCACAATATTCGATGCGGCAGAATTTGTTAGCCATGTCGAAAAGGGGTATGTGTGTGGTCCAACTATTTGGGAGGTCTGTCCTGTTCTGAGAAGTGAGCCAGGTTGACTGACCTTTCAGTGCCTGAGCCAGCTGAAGTTGCAACAAGGCTAGGGTACAGCTACTGCTCAAGCATGGATAGTTTACAGGTAGTGTGCAGTCAACCTGGGCAAGAAAGGGCTTCGAAGAGCAGAGCTTCCCTTTGCACAGCAGGGGATGGACCCATTTCACATTCCAAGACAAGATAATGATTCAAGTGACAGATTGCCATGTAACAGTTGCTTCACTAATTCTTGATTATTATTGGCATTTAATGTGCAGATTATTTTGGCTATTTATACTGTATTATCGTAGTTTCAATGTGGATTAAACAGACAAATAAGGAATTTGAACATAAACAATTCCATTTCAAACAACAGAAAATGTGCAGATGCTGGAAATCCAAAGCAACACACACAAAATGCTGGAGGAACTCAGCAGGCCGGGCAGCATCTATGATAAAGAGTAAAGATTCAATGTGCGTTTGAGCAGAGACTCTTAATCATGATTTGAAAAAAGAAGCGAAGTCCAATTATGAAGGTGCGGGAGGGAAGGAAGAAGTGAAAATGGTAGGTGATGTGTGAAACTGGGAGAGGGGATGGGCTAACGAAATAGATTGGTGATAGAGATGAAGGGCTAGAGGAAGGGGAATCCGATAGCAGAGAAGAGAAGACCGTGGAAGAAAGGGAGAAGGAGGGGATGGACAGGTAAGGAGATTAAGTAGGAGAAGGAAAAGGAATGTGGAATGGTGAAGGAGAGCAGCGGGCAATTAGTGGAAGTGCAAGAAATTGATGTTCATGCCATCAGGTTGGAGGCTACCCTTTTGGAATATAAGGCGTTGCTCCTCCAACTTGTGTGTGGATTCATTGTGGCAGTAGAGGTGGTGATGGACTGACATATTGGAAAGGGAACAGGAAGTGGAATTGAAATAATAGCCACTGGGAGATGCCACATTTCCTGGCAGACGGAGCCAAGATGCTTGAGGAAGTGTCCTCGAATCTACATGAGGTTTCTCTGATATACAGGAGGCCACACCGGGACCACTGGATACAGTTGACATCCCCAACATCCCCAACTATTTAGGGCCCTGAATGGTAGTGAGGGAGGAGGGGTAGGGGTGGGTATGACACTTTGCAAGTGTAAGTACCAGGAGGGGGATCAGTCGGGAGGGTTGATTGGGCAAGGGAGTCACATAGGGAGCAATCGCTGCGGGAAGTGGAGAGTGGGGGTGGGCGAGGAGATTACCATTTGGTCATTACCAGTCTCTGAATAAACAACTGTAAAAAGTGATATTTCTTCGTTCAAACTTGAGAACAGTTTGTTTCAGAGGCCATGTTTTTCTCCTTGTGCACAGGTAACTAAGGTTTGATTGAAGAACGAGTGCGAGTTTTCAGATTCCAGCTACTGGGTGATGGTGGAAACATGGAGTTTCCTCTGAGAAGCTGAACCCTTGGCTTTGTTTTACAGGAGAAAGGAATTCAGCCCCTGTAGCCAATCAGTCCTCAAACAGAATTCCTTGTGTGTGGAGTAGTCCATCACCTTTGTCCACTGTCGGAAGGCTGCAACAGTAAAGAAGGAGCATTAGGTGGGTTTGAATCAGCTGAGGGAATAGAGGGAAACTGTGGCTGTCTCGGGCTGGGCTAGGTCCCATGAATCGATGGGAAAAGAGGATGCCTCATGCTGGATTGAATCCCATTGGTCATCATGCATATGCCTTGGGGTGGATTTGACCCCATGATGCACGAAAGAAAGGGAATTCTGAAGTATGAGTGAGTGCCTTGATTGTGTGTCTGAATGGTCACGTGAGAGTCCCTTACTGGACATCTAAGGCGACTCGGTGGCTTGTTTACTCGTACATTGTGGAGCAGAAAGAATTAAGTATGTTGAGAAGGGGGTGGAATGGAAGAAGGGAGTGCTTGCAGAAGTACAGATAAAGGAGAGAGGAAACTTTCAGGAGCCCTGTGGTGTTCACCTGCAGAGAAATGCGAAAATAATTGGTTGCTCCTCACAGTAAGAGCAGAGAAGATGAAAAAAAAGTTAGAGAAATAGAGTCAGAAAGAAGAGGAAAATTTAATTGAGGCTAACTCAATGTTTAAGAGACTACTAGACAGGTATACGGAGGAACTTAAGATGGGGGGAGGTTATATGGGAGGCAGGGTCTGAGGGTCGGCACAACATTGTGGGCTGAAAGGCCTGTAATGTGCTGTACTATTCCATGTTTAACAGGACACAACTCGTACTAATGTCTGAGTAGGAAGTAGTAGGAACCTGTTTTACCCCTGTTCCCCACAGGTACGGTTACAACAAAGCCCACCCCAGTAGTGTCTCCTGAGTTCTTGAAGAGGCTGGTGTAAATCTCTCAAAAGCTCGATGGGAGAATGAGCAATATGGAGACTTTTATGCACTTTGAACTAAAATGTCATGTTATACTGAAGTGTTTCCTTCACACTCCAGAGTGACATATGATACACCGTATTGCACAAAAAGCAGCTGGGCACCTTAATAAATTTGTAAAGTAGATAAACAAACTATTTCACAAATGCACAGATTTACTCGATTGTAATGAATGTTGTTGTAAATGATGATTAAGTGAGTCCAGGTTAAAGGGAATGTAGATTGTTACTTGTGTTAGATGAAAAGAGGTAAGTAAAATTCTGAGTGGTTTACAATAATTTCAGATGAAATCAAGTGCTTCAAGCTGTTAGGGGAGTGGATAATATTTGTGTGAGGACTGGAGACTCCCTGGACTGCGCTACCATTGTCTCATTAATATTGACTGTTGTATAAATATATTGTGACAGCTGCCCTGTATGATTTGAATGTTATTTTAACTTGTATTCTGTTTTATATTTAATAAAGATGACTGTGACCACATTGTTGCTCATCCTTGCTATATTAAAGCTATTTACAATTTCATTCTAAATTTTGTTTGAACGTTACCTGCTTCAAATGCATTTGACTTGTCACCCACTTGTGACTGGTATTTATTTTGTTCTGAACATTGTATAGTGTTACTTAGAGGGGGAAAAAACAGCTTTTCTAATTTATGGATTTTGCAGTTCTTTGATTCACTTCAAGAAACATGGGGAGAAGGCGGAGGACAGTTACTGGTAAAAGGTGGGGCGTCAGTGAGAGGTGCACCTTGTTTATGGACAGCCTCGCCACTGAGTTCAAAGATGCCCTCAGCGCCAAAGCAACTTTGATAACAGTCAGTTTCACCCTCAGCCGCCACAAACACCACAGACTATGAAGTTTACTTTAAATAATCCTTTCCCAAACTGTACTGTAGAATTTGTACAATTGTAATTCTGCCCGCTGTAAAATGCCTCCTGATGTAAACCGGTGTCTCAGTTTTTGGCCTTGATGGCTTTTTCGCCTGATATGATACTGGAAACAATGTTAGTGGATACGTGGTTTGTGCACCTCATGTCAAAGATGAGGCGGCACAGCTCCTGTTCCACACAAAGAACATGACCCTTACTTATGAACGCATGTTGGTACTAAACGCTCGAGTTGTTGAGTGTGTTGTAGGGGGCCCATACATATGGAAGGTGGGTTAACAGTGAAGTCTGAACCCCTCAATTGTACTGAGTGATTCTGTTATAATGAACTCCCCCCCCCCGCCCCCGCCCCCGATTAGCTTCATTCCTTGCTGGGATGCTCTACTGCCCCGGGCTCACAGCAGTCCGAACTATATTCCACCTTGCCAAAGCTGAATGAACTGATTTAGCTTAAACGCAAATTCTTTGTTACTTTAAATTTGTCTTAATTCAAAATTCCCCTTGAATGATGCAGTAAAATTTGTAACTCCCCGTCGGGGAATTGAACCCCGGTCTCCCGCGTGACAGGCAGGGATACTAACCACTATACTAACGAGGAATTCATACCCTCGTTTTATGCACGTTTCAATCCATGGGACACTCTAACGATGGAATTGCTCTCCCTCACATTTTCCCCGGTCAACCGATCACTGCAGCTTCCTGCTCTCACTCTAACCCAGCTTCCCACAATATCCTTGTAATATTTCCCTTCACTCTTTCAAACTTATTTGCATTCCTGTGAGTTGGCAAACAAAACTGCACACAATACTTCAAATTAAGCCTCACCGCTGACTTATTCAACTTCAAAAAACTCCCCATCTCCTGCACTCCATACTTTGATATGCCAAAAGCTTTCTTTATGACATGATCTACCTTGACACCCCTTTCAACCATTATGGACATGTAATCTCATTTTCCTTTGTTCTAGCATACTCCCTACTTCCCCACTGTTCACTGTACCCCACGGGAGTGTAAGAACTCACGCTTCTCAGCATTAAGTTCTATCTGCCATTTTCAGCCCATTTTACCAGCTGGTCCAGATCCCACTGCAAGCTATGATAGCGTTCCTCGCTGTCCACAGCAGCCCTAATCTTGATATGAGCCGTATATTTGTGATCCAGTTCACCACGTTATCACACAGATCATTGATATAGATGACAGACAACAACAGACCCAGCACCAATCCCTGAAACGTCTTATCCAGCCCATTATGCAGGACCTTGACAAATACATTGCTGAAATCCATGTAGACAACATCCACTTCCTTCCCTTTGTGAACTTTTCTGATAACTTCCTTGAAAACTCTGTAAAATTAGTTGGCATTAACTACCACGCTCAAAGCCATGATGAATATCCTTAATCAGTTCATGTTTATCCAAATACTTGTAAATCCAGCCCCTCTAAACACATTCCATTTACTTTGGAATTAATGATGTCAGGCTTAAGGGCCTATCATTTCCAGGTTTAATTTTTGAGCCGTCCTTAAAGAGCGGAACAACATTGCTACCCTCCAGTCCTCTGGTAGATACATCTGTTGCAAAGCATGATTTAAATATCTCTGGTAGAGTTCTGGCACTCCCTGCACTTCCCTCCTGTAGAGTCCGAGGGAACACCCTGGGGATTTATCTATCCTAATTTATCTGAAGAGAGCAAACATCTCCTCCTCCGTAATCTGTATAGGGTCCATGAAATAGATGCTGCTTTGTCTTGCTTCTATAGACAGTGTGTCCATGTCCTGAATGTGCTAAATACAGGGCGTAGCTGGATGATGCAGCGTGGATAACTTCACTCACTTCAACCCCGAGCAACCTCTGCACACACTAGCAATGACTCTTTAACTCAGTATTATTTGTTTGTTGTAAAATAAAAATTGTGCTTGAAATGGGGAGAGGAATAGATGCTGGAAGTGAAAGAGAAACAGACAAGCATAAGATACAAAATAGATGAGAGGGAGAGAGAGAGAGAGAAAGAAAGAGAGTTGCAGATAGACCATCCAGCTGGACTTTGGTCTACGAAAGGAAACCAGCGCGGTCACTTTCAATTCCCACCATTCAATACTTCACATGTGGGCCTGGTGTCCGAGATCTTCAATATCAGGACGCAGTAGTTCATAAGCCAGTTTCTCTTGGTGACTTTTGTCTCTACCTGATTCTATAAAATTCTTTTAAGTTCAAACTGAGACTAAGGAACCCTGGGAATGTTCAGGAGGCTACACCAAATGCCTGGAGAGATAAAGTTATCAGTTGAAAAAACACCCTTCAAATGGCCCAAAACGATGCTGTTTGTTCAGCGTTATTGAATATAATATGAGGTCCTGAGATCAGATACGATTCACAGCCATACGATTGTGGGTAGGAATTGCTATTGAAGCAATTCTGTTAAACTTGAAAGCAACCTTGATTAACGTTGTTACATACCCCGTAACTAGGTCACTTACCAGCGAAGATAGAGAGGTCCGTTGAAGTCTGATGGTAATATTTTTTTAAAGTCTTTATTTATAAAGGGGCACAAAAATAAGATTAATACAAACATTCAGATAATATACGTGGTCACTACTCAATCTAAAAGCATGGGTCTAATAATAACCATCAATAAGAAACAGCTCGATCGTTTGTCTAGGGGATAATATTTTGTCCGATGGAAATATAAAAGTCACTCAGTTCCTGCAGGCTTCAGCTTTTGGGGACTGCTGGGTTTTCACTTGTTGGAGAGAGAGAGAGAGAGAGAGCTTTTGTGAGAAAAGAAACTTGCCCGGGTCTTTTATGAAGCAAATTCGTTGAATCAGGAAAGTTGGTTCCCCGTTGTTAGTTCAAGAACATCGGTTCTGTGGTACCTGCCACTGGCTCCCAAGCAAAGGGGAACCAAACGCACCTGGCTTCCTTCAAATGGCTTCCCGCTACTACGGGATCATTAGCGTTTCTTCTGGTGCGTCTAAAGGGGTTGTTCCCCCAGACCCTCTTTTATACTTCCTCACGGGGTCTCAGATGTCAATCAGGTTGGGATGATGCAATCTCTCTCTCAACCAGCCCACTTTGCCCGAGGGCTTGCACGTAGCATAGTCCCCAATCCACAAACATTGTCTCCAGGAGACAATGGTCAATGTCACGTTATTTTGCATCACTGGGGAATGAGGCATCCGGCACTTCTCTCTCCCATTTCCTGGGTCTACTGACCCCAACCCCCAACTAGTGCTCTTGCGATTCTCACAAAGGAGGGGGCTGCGGGCATAACAACGTAATGTAGCATTTGCAAACCTGCCAGTGAACATGGAATTTCCTATTTCAGTAGAATCGGGCTGATTTCCTCCTGGACTTGGTCTACTTCTGCACCTATTGTCTATTATATTGGGAAGGAAAGCGAGGGCATCCTGGTGAGTACGTCCTTTTACACACTGTGGTGGTAGTGCGTGGGGTTTGGGGTTGTGTGACAGGTCAAGGTGTTTTGGGTTGTGTGGAAGAAAACGGACGTGAAAACCGCAACTGACAGTGAGGAAGACGCACGTCACTCAGCAGACAAGAGTAGCTGAATTAACGACTCCATACGCAACATTAACTTTACACAGATGCCGCCTGAACTATTCAGCATTTTCTCAGTTTCTCAGAGTATTGAGTTCATCTGTGGGTTCCATACATCAGCAAAGACATTAATTCTAAGGTGCGATATTTTAGTAATCTGATACATTGTTGAAATGGGGTTTGTTTTGTCGCCCTGGTTTGGATATGGCCAAAGTGCAATGTGAGAGACACTGAAGTGGGTTGATAGTTCACAAATCTTCCATGTGAACAGTGTTCAAATGAAAGTAAATCAATAAATGCTGGGCAAAAACAGGACTAGTAACCAAAACTCTCAAACAGGTAACGGGCTCAAAAGAACATCAAATTATTGAACGAAAAGCGTGAGTCTTCAAAGTCAGTTGACTCCAAAGTCCAGGTTCTCAGACAAGGCCGATGCAAAACAAAATCGAACCGTTGCTGTGCTCTGAGCAAGTCTCAAGAAGTGAGTCTACATCAGAGGTCGGTAAATTGATGGAGAAGATACTGAGAGGCAGGATTTATGAAGGCATCATATGATTAGGAATATTCAGCATGGCTTTGTGAAAGGCAGGTTGTGCCTTATGAGCCTGATTGAATTTTTTGAGGATGTGACTGCACACAGTGATGAAGGCAGAGCCGTAGATGTAGAGAATATGGAATTCAGCAAGGCATTCGATAAGGAACACAATGCAAGGCACATTGAGAAAGTAAGGAGGCATGGGATCCAAGGGGATGATGCTTTGTGGATCCAGAACTGGTTTGCCCACAAAAGACAAAGAGTGGTTATAGAGTTGGTATATTCTACATGGAGGCTGGTGAACAGTGGTGTGCCCCAGAGATCTGTACTGGGACCCCTACTCTTTGTGATTTTTATAAATGACCTGGATGAGGAAGTGGAGGGATGGGTTAGCGAATCTGCTGATAACATAAAAGGTTGGGGGTGTTGTGGATAGTGTGGAGTGCTGTCAGAGGTAACAGCGGGACATTGATAGGATGCAAATCTGGGCTGAGAAGTGGCAGGAAGGTATGATGTGGTTCATTTTGGTAGTTCAAATATGATGGTAGAATGTAGCATTAATGATAAGACTCTTGGCAGTGTGGAGGATCAGAGGTCTGAATCCATAGGACACTCAAAGATGCTACGCAGTCTGACGTTGTGGTTAAGAAGGCACACGGTACCTTGATATTCATTAATCGTAGGATTGAGCTTTGGAGCTGAGAGGTATTGTTGCAGCTATATAAGATCCTGGACAGATCCCACTTGGAGTATTGTGCTCAATTCTGGTCGCCTCACTACAGGAAGGATTTGGAAACCATAGAAATGGTTCAGGTGAGATTTACAAGGATGATGCTTGGATTGGGGAGCATGCCTTATGAGAATAGGTTGAGTGAACTTGGTCTTTTCTACTTGGAGCGGCAGAGGATGAGAGGTGACCTGATAGAGGTGTATAAGATGATGAGAGGCATTGATCGTGTGGATAGTCAGAGGCTTTTTCCCAGGACTGAAATGGCTGCCACAAGTGGACACAGGTTTAAGGTGCTGGGGAGTAGGTACTGAGGAGATGTCAGTGGCAAGTTTTTTTATTCAGAGAGTGGTGAGTGCGTGGAATGGGCTGCTGGCAACGGTGGTGGAGGCGGATAAGATAGGGACTTTTAAAAGACTTTCAGATAGGTACATGGAGCTTAGAAAAAGCTATGTACATGGAGGTACATGGAGCTTCGAGGGCTATGGGTAAGCCTAGTAACTTCTAAGGTAGGGACATGTTCAGCACAACTTTGTGGGCTGAAGGGTCTGTATTTTGCTGGAGGTTTTCTACGTTTCTATTAACTTAATTTGGATTAAAATGTTGACTTTGACTTATTTTTCCATAACGTTCTGTTTTCATGAAGAGGTCCAGTGATCCAGATACAACGTTATTTCACCCCAAATTATAAAAGATTATATACACAAGATTATACAAAATACAAACATTAACTATTTATAAGACCGAAGAGTCAAATTAAAATGTGAATATTACTCATTATAACACATTCAATTCCCGTGGGTGGGGGTGGGGTTGGGTCACTGTTCCCGGAAATGCCCCTCAGTACCCACTGAGTTCCAATGCTCGCAGTTTCTCAGCGACTCCACTGATTGACAGGTCTCTCTGCCCCGCCTCCCGTCACGTGACACCGTGTTGCGTATGATACCGTGTGGCGATTATGACGAGCTGATTCGCCACAGAGGTCGCATCGTCACCGACGTCGTTTCCTAGGGAACGGTCCGGAATGGTGGGCACGGGGTTGTGGTAAAGTGGAGTCGGTCTCTACTTTGGGTTTCGGCTCCACTGTGGGAATCGGCCTCTCCTCTTCCTGCCCCCGGAACAGTGAGTGTCTGTCAGCGCCTCACCGCACCGGCTCTCTGCCTCAGGTACAATATTTAAACCATATTTGCACAGTTACATGGATAGGAAAGGTCGAGAGGGACACGGGCCTAATGCAGGCGGATGGGACGAGTTCAGGTCGACAACTTGGTCGGCCTCGATGAGTTTTACCGAAGGGACGGTTTCAGTTCTGTATAAATCACTGACTCTATTCTGGGCGGTTCAACCAGGGCAGGATGTACACAGTGAATGACAGGTTCCTGAGAAGGTTTAATGAACAGAGACTTTGCGGGTTTCTGCCCCCACACCTCCTCCGGCAGCTGATTTAGGATAGCAGCTATTCTCTGTGTGAAGTATGTACCCTTCAGATCCCCTTTAAATCTGTCTTTAAACAGTTTTGTACAATTCCAATGAGAGGCAGTTCTTTGGCTGATAAGGCAGGTAGAACACACAACCCTGTCTCTCTGTGATGCCACATACAGGGAACTGTGTAACAATATTAGAGACACATGCACAGGCAGTTCAGGGAGCAAGGCCTGGAGGGATATGAAACTAATGCAGGAAAGTGGGATTAGTATAGCTGTGCATGATGGGGGAGCATAAATGTGATGGGCCAGAGGGTCTGTTTCTATCCTGGCCAACCCTGGCAACAGCAGTCCTCCACTGCTGTGGGGTTTGTTACCTTCATTCTCAGCTGTGAGCTTGTTCCACTGAACCCCTTATCCTCTGAGAAGATATTTGCTCCCTTCCATTGTGACCAAGCTGTCCGCCATCTCTCCTGCTATTAACCAGTGTTCCTCATCAAATTCCCATTTTAAAGTCCTGTTACTGGTGAACAGGGAATGGGTGCATTTTGGTAGCCTTTTGAGGGGCTTGATTCGCTATTAACCCTAATGCATTAATACCTTTGTCCAACAAAAATCCATTGTCCTGGGTTCTGAGTGTTTTAGGTAAGTCCATCCTGAAGTTCAGTGTTCCAGGTTCCCACTGAACTTTCACAGTCAGTGGTTTCTGCATGTCTATACTGACCATCGAGAATCTGTCTCCATTAACTCAGCACTTGGTCTGTCTCCTATCCTTAAATACCAGCCTGCACCACTCCCTCAGGAAGTGTGCTTCAGATTGTAACCAACTTCATTTTGCAAGCTGGTTCACTTCCCACTTCAAGATTTTCTAGCCGCCTTTGCTGTCCATCATACCCCTAATCTTGTTGTCATCTGCAAACTTGCTGATGCAGTTTACCACATTCTCATCCAGATCGTTTATACAGATGGAAAACAACAATGGAGCCAGCATCGGGGAGTTAAACCATGGCAGGATGAACACAGTAGTGACAGGTTCCTGGGAAGTGTTCATCAACAGAGACTTTTTTTTTTCCTCCACCACCTCCTCTGGCAGCTCATTCGGGATACCAGCTATTCTCTGTGTCAAATATTTACCCTTCAGATCCCCTTTAAACTACCCCGTCACCTTACAACTATAGCTTTAGACAGCCACACCACGGGAAACAGTCTCTGACTCTCTAACTTTTGTATGCCTCACGTAATTTTATGCACCTCCATTAACTCACCCTTCAGATTCCCTTTCAACCTCCACCCTGTCACGTCTTAGTTTCTGTCTGATTTCTTTAAATTTACTGCACAGGACACAACCCTCGTATCCCTACATTGCTATTACCAACATCCACCGTCCACCATGATGTCCGGCTGCTCAACCTTCCCTTTGAAATGTCCTGCAGCTGCTCCGAGACCATCGGACCATAAGACACAGCAGCAGAATTAGGCCCTTTAGCCCATCCAGTCTGCTGCCCCATTCTGCCAGGAATAAGAGATCATGACAGATCTCTTAACACTCTTATCCCATCCCCCCCCCCCTCACAATCAAGAACATCCACATTCAATGTACCCAATGAATTGGTCACATCCGTCTGTGGGGATGAATTCAGAGTCAGGACCAGAATCAGGTTTATTACCGCCGGCAGGTGTCAGGAAATTTGTTAATTTAGCAGCAGCAGTTCAATGCAGGACTTGATAATATAGCAAGATGGTTGCTGCTGGAATAGATTGTGCTTGGGGTGACTTGGGTCCACAATGATCCCTCAGGCCCTTTTCTCACACCTGTCTTTTAAACTGTCCTGAATGATGGGAAGCTCACAACTACAGATGCGCTGGGCTGTCCGCAACACATTTTGCAGAGTCCTGCGATTGAGGGAAGTACAGTTCCCATACTAGGCAGTGATGCAGCCAGTCGGGATGCTCTCAGTTGTGCCCCTGTAGAAAGTTCTTAGGATTTGGGGGCCCAGAGCAAACTTCCTCAGTTGTCTGCGGTGAACGAGGCGCTGTTGTGCCTTTTCCACCACTCAGCAGGTACGTATAGACCACGTGAGATCCTCGGGTATGTTGATGTCGAGGAATTTAAAGCTGTTTACACTCTCAACCCCAGGTCCACTGATGTCCATAGGGGTTAGCCCATATCCATGAACAATCTGTGTGAATTATCACTAATCCGCACAGATTGTGGTCTCCCAGTTAGGAAGTCGAGGATCCATTTGCAGAGGGACCAGGTTCCATAGCTTATTGATCAGGACTGTGGAAATGACGGTGTTAAATGCTGATCTCTTGTCACTGAACAACATCCTGGCATAGGCAGCACAGATTCACTAGCTTTTTCCAAGGAATTTGCTCCTTACCTTTGTTCTAACTACTGACCACTGACTCGACTGGCAAGTTTATCTTTAGGAAATCCTTCACATCTGAGACGAACCTGACCCCAGTAGCCAGAAGACAACAGACCATCGGTCATCTCTGTTGCTGCCACAGAATCTCCTGCACATCCCCTGTACTGTGAGTCTGCTGTCATCACTGCTCTGCTTGACCTTTCCTCCCGTGGAGCATCGGTCTGGGGTCTCAGTACCACCGACCTGGCGAGCTGCTGTCTCTGGTTCGTCATCCCAGGGGTATCCAAAGGAGTGTACTTGTTGCTGAGGGTCACGGCCACAGGGAGACATTACTCTGTCTGTCTCTTCCCCTTTCCGTCGTGATGGTCACCCAACAATCTGCAGCCTGACGTCGGTTGTGACCAACTCATGAATCTCTGGTCTCAGCATCCTGGAAACTCTCGGTCTGTCCATCTCCATCTTCATTTCCTTCACACGGTCAGTCAGGAGCTGCACCTCGGTGCTCTTCCCTCATGTGAAGTTATCGGGGACACTGAGTGACTCCCACATCCTGAGGTGGAGCATGTCACTGCCATAACTGTAATTCCAGCCACTCTGATGGGGAGAGGAATTCCAAAGAAATCCTCTGACATTTGACTTCCCAGAGTACACCGACTTATCTCCCATTTCTCTGCCCACATTTCCAGCCGGTCTATGTTCTGCTGAATCCTTTGGCAACTTTCCTCACGATCCATAACTGCACCAATTTCTGTGTCTCTGCAGACCAACAAATCAGCCCTCCTTCGTTTTCATCTGAATCATTTCACAAAAAGCAGAATTTCTTGTGGGGCCCACTCTTCACAGGTCTCCAGTCAGAATCACACCCCTCAACCATTACCTTCTGTGTTCTCTGATTGAGTACATTTTGAATATACTCAATCAGATTTCTTTTGAGCGATGTGCTTCCATGCTGTGGATCAGCCCACCATGGGGACTCTTGTTGAAAACTTTACCAAAGTCCTTGTGTCCTATACCCACTACTCAGCTCTCATCAGTCGAGTCTGTCACTTAAAACATTCGGCCAAGTTTGCAAGAGTTGACATTGCCCATGCAAAGCTATGTTGGCTACTCTGCAATTGTTTATGCTTTTTCAGATGCAAGCTGATCCTATCATTAAATTTCTTTTGTCCCTGGCCTCGGGTAGAACAACCTGATCTTTTCATTCTGGCCCTGCGTCTAAATCGTCGTCCAAACATTGCGTTCAGTCGCTTTGATACGATCTGGGGCCTGGTACCCACCACCTCGATTTGGCCTGTATCTGACTTTGCCATTTCAGTGTTTAAATCAACCGTACTTTGGGTCTTCCTCACATTGGTTCTGCCACATCAAATTGCGTCCAAGTTGATAGGAAAGTTACAGGCTATTTGTTTACCAGAAAAAGAGATTCACTGGTGTCACTTTAAACCAGAACCAGTGGAGATAACTCTATTTAACTTCACTTAACTCACCACTGAACTGTATCCCACAATCTATCACTTCACTTTCAAGTATTCTGCATGTCACGTTCTCTATTTATTTAATTATGACTATATTGTAGCGGTGTGCTACACGCAGCGCTGAAATAAAGACAGGTAGTCGGTAAGCTGCAGTTGCAAAAGAGGTTTATTCAAACTTGGCAGCCTCGCTTAAAAGCCTTCCTGTTCCTGCCCTCCCCGGGTGGGAATAATACTGTAGGGGGCGCATATTCACAGACCTGTCCCGCGTGCGGGCTCTTCCTCTTGCTGGTGAAGCAGGCTTGGTGCCCTTTTTGGGAGCGGCCTCAATGCCCGCGCTCGCCACTTTGTGAGCCAGTTCGAGTGCGCTGGGAAGTGGGTCGCCACATAACCCCCCCCCCCCCCAGAACCGGCGATACACCCCCCAATGTCCTCAGACTGGGTCGGACTCTGTTTGGATGGTCTGCCTCTGCGCCGCGGTGCCTGAATCTCGACCGGCTGCGCCAAGTTAACATGGGCCAGTTGGAGTTGGTGCACCGTGAAAACCTCCTCTCTCCCCACAACGTCCAGCACGAATGTGGACCCGTTGTTTCTGAACACCGTAAACGGCCCCTCATAGGGCCGCTGTAGCAGTGCCCAATGTCCGCCCTGTCGTACAAAAACACAGTTACAGTTTTGCAGGTCGTTGGGAACGCAGGTCGGGTTCTGCCCATGCTGTGAAGTGGGTATGTGGGCCAGGTTACCAAGCCTCGCGTCGTCTGCCCAGGACTGCTGCGGGTTCTTCCTCTTGCCCCCTTGGGGCTGGTATGAACTCTCCTGGGATGACCAGGGGTCCGCCGTGCACCAACTCAGCCGACGAGGTATGCAGATCTTCTTTGGGCGGCGTGCGGATTCCGAGCAGGAACCAGGGAAGCTCGTCCACCCAGTTAGGCCCTTTGAGGCGGGCCATGAGAGCTGACTTCATGTGGAAACGCTCCACTAGTCCGTTCGCTTGTGGGTGGTAGGCAGTTGTGTTTTGCAGCTGTGTCCCCAAAAGACTGGGCATAGCTGAGCACAGGCTGGAGGTGAACTGGGCGCCTCTGTCGGAGGTAATGTGGGCCGGTACACCCAAGTGAGATACCCAGGTTGCAATCAGTGCTCGGGCGCAAGATTCGGAGGTGGTGTCGGTGAGCGGGACTGCCTCTGGCCATCTTGTGAACCGGTCCACGATAGTCAGGAGGTGCCACGCTCCTCGCGACACTGGCAGGGGCCCACGATATTTTTCTCATGAATGTGGTTGAAACACCGCCGGGTGGGGTGGAACTGCTGCGGCAGGGGTTTGGTGTGCCGCTCAGCCTTGGCTGTTTGGCAGTGCATTCACGTTTTGGCCCATTCACTGACCGGCTTGCGGAGTCCGTGCCAAACGAACCTGTTGGCTACTATCCAGACGGTTGACCAGATGGAGGGGTGAGCTAAGTTGTGGATGGAGATGAAAATGTGCCGCCGCCAGGCTGCCAGGACGACGGGGCGGGGTTGGCCAGTGGCGACGTCACAGAGTAGGGTCCTCTCACCTGGGCCTGCAGGGAGGTCTTGAAGCTACAAACCGGAGACTGCGGTTCTGTAACTAGGGATCTTCTCGTCTGCCTGCTGTGCCTCCTCCAGCGCTTCATAGTCTACCCGCAGGACAGGGCTTGGATGTTCGGGCATCCGCAACGACATTGTCCTTTCCCGAGACATGCTGGACACCCGTCGTACATTCGGAAATGTAGGACAGATGTTGCTGCTGGCGGGACGACCATGGGTCGGATGCTTTCGTGAACGCAAACGTAAGAGGGTTGTGGTCCGTGAACGCGGTAAAGGGCCTACCTTCTAAGAAGTACCTGAAATTCCAGATTGCCAGGTTATCGCACCAAGAGTTCCCGGTCGAAAGCACTGTATTTGAGCTCGGGTGGTCATAGGTGTTTGCGGAAAAACGCCAGGGGTTGCCAGCGACCCTCGATGAGTTATTCCAGCACTCCATCGACTGCCGTGTTAGATGCGTCCACTGTGAGGGCGGTAGGGACGTCCATTCTGGGGTGCACTAGCATCGCGGCGTTTGCCAAGGCTTCTTTGGTTTTAATGAAAGCGGCGGCGGACTCCTCATCCCAGGTAATGTCCTTGCCCTTATCTGACATCAGGGCGAACTGGGGGCACATGATTCAGGCTGCTGAAGGGAGGAAGCGGTGGTAGAAATTTACCATACCCACGAATTCCTGAAGGCCTTTGATTATGTTGGTTCGGGGGAAATGACGAACCGCGTCTATCTTGGCGGGCAGAGGGGTTGCCCCGTCTTTAGTAATCCTGTGCCCAGGAAGACGATGGTGTCGAGCCGGAACTGGCATTTGGCCGGGTTGGTTGTTAGGCCGTACTCACTCGGTGGGGTGTAGAGTTGATGAAGGTGGGACAGATGCTCCTGACGACTACTGCTGGCTATGAGGATGTCATCCAAATAGATGAAAGCGAAGTCCAGGTCGCGTTCCACCGCGTCCATTAACCGCTGAAACGTCTGTGCGGCATTCTTTAGGCCGAACGGCATGCGGAGGAACTCGAAAAGGCCGAAAGGGGTGATGAGTGCCGTTTTGGGGACGTCGTCCGGATGCATCGGGATCTGATGGTGTCCCCGGACGAGGTCTACCTCGGAAAAGATCCGTGTGCCATGCAGGTTTGCTGCAAAGTCCTGAATGTGCGGCACAGGGTAGCGGTCCGGTGTTGTAGCTTCGTTCAGCCTGCGGTAGTTGCTGCATGGTCTCCAGCCCCCTGTTGCTTTGGGCACCATGTGGAGGGGGGAGGCCCATGGGCTGTCGGACTGCTGTATGATCCCCAGTTCCTCCATCCTCTTGAACTCCTCCTTTGCCAGTCGGAGCTTGACTGGGGGAAGCCTTCGAGGACGGGGTTCTCCTTGTATCGGGATGTGGTGCTGTATGCCGTGTCTGGGTATGGCTGCCGTGAACTTCGGCACCAGAACCGATGGGAAACCTGCCAGGACTCTGGTGAAGTCGTTGTCGGACAGCGTGATGGAGTCGATGTGTGGGGCCGGCAACTGGGCTTCACCCAGGGAGAACGTTTGAAAGGTCTCAGCGTGGACCAGTCTCTTCCTTGGCAGGTTGACCAGTAGGCTGTGAGCTTGCAAAAAATCTGCTCCCAGGGGCGGTTGGGCTACAGCGGCCAGTGTGAAGTCCCACGTGAACTGGCTGGAACCGAACTGTAGCTGCACCGTATGGCTGCCGTAGGTCCTTACTGTGCTGCCATTCGCGGCCCTCAGGGTGGGACCCGATTCTCTGTGGCGGGTGTCGTAACATGTCGGAGGTAAGACGCTGATGTCGGCTCCGGTGTCAACCAAAATGCAGCGTCCCAACTGCTTGTCCCAGACATGCAGGAGGCTATTCTGATACCATGTCTCTATGTGGCATTCCCTGGGAACTTGCAGGGCGGGCTACAGCGACGGGCTTCTGTGCCCCACCGCTGGTGGTAGAAGCACCATTGTCCGTTGGTCTCCTCACCCCTGCCCCTGGGGTTATTGGGCTCTGCGGCCAGGCCCGGTCTGGTCTGCTGCTGGGAGCCTGGCCTGGTTATCTGTGCGACGGACGTCCTACTCTCCTTGGCTTTCCACAGCACGTCTGCCCGGGCCGCCACCTTCCGGGGGGGTGGTCACTGAAATCCACGTCAGACAGCAGCAGACGTATGTCCTCGGGCAGCTGCTCCAGGAACACCTCATCAAACATGAGGCTGGGCTTGTGACCTCCGGCCAGGGACAGCATCTCGTTCACCAAAGCTGACGGTGGCCTGTCCCCCAAACCATCCAGGTGCAGTAAGTGGACAGCTTGCTCCCGTCGTGAGTCCGAAAGTCCTTATGACCAGGGCTTTGAATTCTGTGTATTTGTCCTCCGGGGGTGACTGTATGAACTCCTCAACCTGAGCGGCTGTCTCCTGGTCGAGGGAGCTCACCACATAGTAGTAACAAGTGGCATCCGAGTTTATCTGCCGAATGTGGAATTGGGCTTCTGCTTGCTGGAACCTTAGGTGAGGTCGCAGCGTCCTGAAGCTTGGCAGTTTTAATGAAAATGCAGGAACAGATGTGGCGTCGTTGATCTCCGGTCCAAATATCGTTTGGACCATCGGGGTCACCAATTGTAGCGGTGTGCTACACGCAGCGCTGAAATAACGACACATAGTCAGTGAGCTGCAGTTGAAAAAGATGTTTATTCAAGCTGCACGGCCTCGCTTTAAAGCCTTCCTGTTCCCGCGCTCAGTCCCATCCCGTGCGCGGGCTTTTCCCCTTCTAGGGTCCAGTTCATCTGGTCCAGGTGACTGATATACCCTCAGGTCTTTCAGCTTTTTGAGCACCTTTCCCTTATAATAATAACTGCACTCCCTTCTCTCCCCTCACTCCCTTCAATATCTGGCACATGGCTAGTAACTTCCACTGATGCCAAATACTCATTTAGTTCATCTGCCATCACCTTTCCCCCCCCCCCACCCCATTATTCTTCCTCTGTCCTGATTTTCTAGCAATCCAGTAACCAGTCTCATCTCTCCTTTATGTTTTACATACTTGAAAAAGCTTCAACGATCCACTTTGATAATATTTGCTTGCATATTTAATCTTTATCCTCTTTAGGTTGCTCTCTGTAAGGTGTTAGAAGCTTCCCAATCCTCTGCATTCTGACTTTTTTTTTCTTTGTTTTATGCCCTCCCTTTTGGTTTTACATTAGCTTTGACTTCCTTTTCAGCCACAGTTGTACTATTTTGCCATTTGAATATTTATTTGTTTCTGGAATACGCTTTTCCTGGACTCAAGTTGAACTCAATGATATTGTGATCACTGCCTCCTAAGGGTTCTTTTACCTTAAGTTCCCTGATTGCCTGCTGTTCATTAAATAACAAACAGTCCAGTATAGCTGATTCCCTCGTAGGCTCAACGACAAATTGTTCTAAAAAGCCATCTCAGGCATTCAACAAACTCTCTCTCTTGAGATCTATTTCCAACCTGATTCTCCCAATTGACCTGGTTGTTGAAATCTCCCATGAAATCACCAATAACATTGCCTTTTGACATGCCTTTTCTATTCCCTGTTGTAATCTGTGGTCCACATCCAAACAACTGTTGGCGGCCTGTTTATAACTGCATCAATGTCCTTTTACACTTGCAGATTTTTTTCACTCTCCTCACAATGATTCAACATCTTCCGATCCGATGGCACATCTTCCTACTGATTTGATACCATTCTTTACCAGCAGAGCCATGCCATCCCCATTGCCTACCTTGCTGTTCCTCCGATATGTCTAACTTGGGCATTTAGCTCCCAACTCTAAATATTTTTCAGCTGTGATTCAATGATGATCACATTATACTTGACAATCTGTAATAGGGCAATAAGATTATCCACATTATTTTTTATATGCTGTGCATTGAGGTATAACACGTCAAGTATTGGATTTGCTACCCTTATTGATTCTGCATCCCTCTGCTGGCTGCAGTTATGTCCTACCATCAGCTCGCTCTTACTGACAGTGTGACTGCATGCTATCATTTCTTTCTTTACCAGCTGTACAGGGGTTCATTCTGTCCCTGTCATTCTCTGGTATAGTGAGAGAGTGTGGGGTTCATTCTGTACCTGTCAGTCTCTGGTACAGTGTGAGAGTGTGGGGTTCATTCTGTACCTGTCAGTCTCTGGTACAGTGTGAGAGTGTGGGGTTCATTCTGTATCTGTAAGTCTCTGGTACAGTGTGACAGTGTGGGTTTAATTCTGTACCTATCAGTCTCTGGGACAGTGTGAGAGTGTTGGGTTCATTCTGTACCTGTCGGTCACTGGTACAGTGTGAGAGTGTTGGGTGTTGGGGTCATTCTGTACCTGTCAGTCTCTGGTACAGTGTGAGAGTGTGGGTTTAATTCTGTACCTGTCAGTCTCTGGTACAGTGTGAGAGTGTAGGGTCCATTCCGTACCTGTCTGTCTCTTGTACAGTGTGAGAGTGTTGGTTCATTCTGTACCTATCAAACTCTGGTACACTGTGAGAGTTTGGGATTCATTCTCTCCCTGTTAGTCTCTGGTACAGTGTGGGAGTGTGCGGTTTTTTTCTGTACCTGTCAGACTCTGATACCATGTGAGAGTCTGGGGTTCATTCTGTACCTGTCACTCTGTGGCACTGTGTGAGAGTGTGGGGTTCAATCTGTAGCTGTCACTCTCTGGTACAGTGTGAGAGTGTATGTTTCATTCTGTACCCGTCGGTCTCTGGTACAGTGTGAGAGTGTGGGGATCATTCTGTCCCTATCAGTCTCTAGTACATTGTGAGGATGTGGGATTCATTCTCTGGTAAAATGTGAGAGTGTGGTTTTCATTCTGTACCTGTCAGTCTCTGGTACAATGTGAGAGAGTGGAGTTCATTCTGTCCCTGTCAGTCTCTGGTACAGTGTGAGAGTGTGGGGATCATTCTGTCCCTATCAGTCTCTAGTGCATTGTGAGGATGTGGGATTCATTCTCTGGTAAAATGTGAGAGTGTGGTTTTCATTCTGTACCTGTCAGTCTCTGGTACAGTGTGAGAGTGTGGAGTTCATTCTGTACCTGTCAGTCTCTGGTACAGTGTGAGAATGTGGGGTTCATTCTGTCCTTGTCAGTCCATGGTACAGTGTGAGAGTGTGGAGTTCATTCTGTACCTGTCAGTCTCTGGTACAGTGTGAGAATGTGGGGTTCATTCTGTCCTTGTCAGTCCATGGTGCAGTGTAAGAATGTGGACTTCATTCTGTCCCTGTCAGACTCTGGTACAGTGTGAGAGTCTGGGGTTCATTCTCTCCCTGTCAGTCTCTGGTACGGTGTGAGAGTGGTGTTCATTCAGTACCTGTCAGTCTCTGGAACAGTGTGAGGTTCATTTTGTCCCAGTCAGTCTCTGGTACAGTGTGAGAGTGTGGTGTTCATTCTGTACCTGTCAGTCTCTGGTACAGTGTGAGAGTGTGGAGTTCATTCTGTCCCTGTCAGACTCTGGTACAGTGTGAGAGTCTGGGGTTCATTCTCTCCCTGTCAGTCTCTGGTACGGTGTGAGAGTGGTGTTCATTCAGTACCTGTCAGTCTCTGGTACATTGTGTGAGTGTGGGGTTCATTCTTTACCTGTCGGTCACAGGTATAGTGTGAGAGTGTGGGGATCATTCTGTCCCTATCAGTCTCTAGTACATTGTGAGGATGTGGGATTCATTCTCTGGTAAAATGTGAGAGTGTGGTTTTCATTCTGTACCTGTCAGTCTCTGGTACAATGTGAGAGAGTGGAGTTCATTCTGTCCCTGTCAGTCTCTGGTACAGTGTGAGAGTGTGGGGATCATTCTGTCCCTATCAGTCTCTAGTGCATTGTGAGGATGTGGGATTCATTCTCTGGTAAAATGTGAGAGTGTGGTTTTCATTCTGTACCTGTCAGTCTCTGGTACAGTGTGAGAGTGTGGAGTTCATTCTGTACCTGTCAGTCTCTGGTACAGTGTGAGAATGTGGGGTTCATTCTGTCCTTGTCAGTCCATGGTACAGTGTGAGAGTGTGGAGTTCATTCTGTACCTGTCAGTCTCTGGTACAGTGTGAGAATGTGGGGTTCATTCTGTCCTTGTCAGTCCATGGTGCAGTGTAAGAATGTGGACTTCATTCTGTCCCTGTCAGACTCTGGTACAGTGTGAGAGTCTGGGGTTCATTCTCTCCCTGTCAGTCTCTGGTACGGTGTGAGAGTGGTGTTCATTCAGTACCTGTCAGTCTCTGGAACAGTGTGAGGTTCATTTTGTCCCAGTCAGTCTCTGGTACAGTGTGAGAGTGTGGTGTTCATTCTGTACCTGTCAGTCTCTGGTACAGTGTGAGAGTGTGGAGTTCATTCTGTCCCTGTCAGACTCTGGTACAGTGTGAGAGTCTGGGGTTCATTCTCTCCCTGTCAGTCTCTGGTACGGTGTGAGAGTGGTGTTCATTCAGTACCTGTCAGTCTCTGGTACATTGTGTGAGTGTGGGGTTCATTCTTTACCTGTCGGTCACAGGTATAGTGTGAGAGTGTGGGGTTCATTCTGTACCTGTCACTCTCTGGTACAGTGTGAGAGTGTGGGGTTCATTCTGTACCTGTCAGTCTCTGGTACAGTGTGAGAGAGTGGAGTTCATTCTGTACCAGTCAGTCTCTGGTACAGTGTGAGAGTGTGGGGTTCATTCTGTACCTGTCAGTCTCTGGTACAGTGTGAGAGTATTGGTTTCATTCTGTACCTTACAGTCTCTTTACTTCACCTGTCCCCTTTCAGGATTCACTTCGCATCTTGTTTTCTTTCTCCCCTACCCCCAACTTCTACATCTACTTTTCAGCTTTTCCTTTGCAGTCCTGCTGAAGGATTTTGGCCTGAAACATTGACTACTTTTTTCCGTATAGATGCTGCCTGGCCTGATGCATTCCTTCAGCATTTTGTGTGTGTTGCTCGGATTTCCAGCATCTACAGATTTTCTCTTGTTTGTGACACAATGCTGTATATTGGTATCTCAGGGATGATGGATCTGGTTACGTTGAACTACTCTGAACTGACTCTGCAGCAGAGCATCCAGACCAACAAGACCAGACCATCGAATCCAACTCTGGCCTTGTGATAAACATATAACTTCCCTCGAGTCTCTGTGTGGGAGTGTTTGAATGGGGTGTATTGTGTAGCAACATTCGGACTGATGGAATTGAGAATGATTTTGACTGTAGATCTGTAACCAGATCTTGTTTGATCAGTGATGGGGCCTCTGTCTGATCTGATTAAAATATACACGGGCTGATCAGATCACTGATGACATGAATGTTGGTGCATTTGTGGGTGGTGAGGAAGGTTGTCAAGTGGACAGAACTGGATGCAGACCAGTTGGAAACAGGGACGGAGAAATAGGGGACAGAGTTTAATCTGGACGTGTGAGGAGTTTTACAGGTCAAATGTTGGAGGAAATCCATAGTAAATGGCAACACCCTTCGAAGCACTGATACACTAAGGGACCTTGCTGTGTCTGTATGTATCATCCTGCAAGTGACATTGAAGGGAAATAAACTGCTAAGATCAAAGAGGGGAACAGTGAGAGGATTTGGGGGGGCGGGGTGTCTGTGTAGGGTAATGTAATTGGTGGAAATCTGCATAATTAACAACCACCGACATTGAGTTGTGTTTCTCTTTAAGAAGCTGGACTGATGTTATGATGCAATTACGTTAACCTTTATTTAAACTTTTTACAATTCTGTGTTTGGAGGACAATAAATGAGTTATGGTGTTCCTTGAACAGAAAATGCCTCGTCTCATTTTATCTGTGAAAACCCATAGTAACGTACTGGGTAACAAGTGACCAGTAGCTTTCACACCGCAACAATACCGCAGTTTCAATCTGCAACGAGAAAGCCCGATCACATTCTCTTGAGGTTCAATGGCATTGCTGACTCTGAGTTTACCACCGTCAAATGCCAGCAGGGTCACAATCAGCAGAAACTCTTACAAAGCAACCCTGGAAGTATTGTGTGTCTTCGGAGGTCTGTGGGACATACCCAGAGTATGAAGCTTATATTAATGGAGAGAGATAAACTGAGAGAAGTCACAGCTTGATGGGCAGAGAGGAAAACAGAATCTGATGTTGTTTCCTTATGTCTGAACTCTGGCTGGTTAGAAGTGTTGTTCCTCCGAATAGTGTTCAGCCTCACTGGAACAGAGTGACATCAGACATCAACACAAAAACTGAAATAATCTCAGCTAAAATGTTGTCTTTCACCTGTTGATCTTCCTTGCAAATATTTCACAGGATAGAAAAGGCAAAGAATTTCTGACTGAGAATCTCAAACACAACGGTGTGTCAGGTCTGATGTGTCTGCCAGTTCTCCAGCATTTGAAGGCTACCAATCATTGAATGTGAAGGAGGAGATGGTTGAGAAGACAGCACACCAGTCTGAACAAGGAGAACCCAAATACACGGACATGTCCTTGATCTGACCTGATAAATGGCCACAGAGTTGATACCGGTGAGCTGACATTCACTTCCTCTCATTTTGCCAGGGATTCACCAGGCCACTGAACCAGTTCACACGGGAAGAGGCATTTCACCTGCTCCATGTGTGGGATGAGATTCATTCAGTCACATGAGCTCTTACAACACCAGCCAGTTCACATGGGGAGAGGCATTTCACCTGCTATGTGTGTGAGATGGGATTCATTCAGTCACATGAGCCCATACAACACCAGTCAGTTCACACCAGTGAGCAGCTAGACTTGGCTCAGTTGTCTCTGTCTCTCAGTGTAGCTTCACAACTGTTCCGAGCGTGGGACGGGATTCATTCAGTTCACCCACTTTGTGAGGCTCCAGTGAGTTTATCATACATAGAGGACAAACTTCGGTCTTGTGTCAGCAAATAAATTTACTCAGTCATCCCTCCTGCTGAGACACTGGCAAGTTCACATCAGGGAGGAAGTTGAAATAAGCTCTAGGTGAACATTTTAACCATCATGGTGACTGAATCTAGTTGGAAGTTCATGTGACACTCTTCATGTAATATTCAGCAGATACTGTGGCTGTTCATCACACCCAGGACTGAACCCTGGTTACTGAGCATTGGAGGGTTGTTCTGCTAATGGAAGTCTGAAAACACACAGTCATTAATACTGTGGATCTGTGACAAATTAATCAGCTCTATTTCAAATCCTGTGTCTCACACAGCTAATGTACAGAGGAGAGGCCATTTAGTCCATCTGGTACCTGCTCATGTTCCTATTCCACACCAGAGCTTTCAAATCCATCCCTGCTGTTCACCTCTCACTCACCAAATCATATCCAGTTTGCAACTGGTCACCAGTCTGTGGATGAAGATGTTTACTTTGAGTTAAATCCGTGACTTTCTGAAAACTGCAGAAAATGAATTCACTAGGGTTTTGTCCCAAATAGTCTTCATTCCTCACAGCTCTGGACCAAGGATGAAGTCTTGTGTGGTTAAAATCTTCCTGTTCTGCTCCATTCATTGTTTTGTGTCATTTTCACTGATTTTGTGCCTCACACAGCCGGGCTGTTGCAATACAACACTCTCCTCTAAAGTATGACAGCAGAATGATGGATAAATATTTGATGGAGCAGAAACGAGGGGTCAGCACAATGAGGGCCTTGGGGCTCCATATGTGATGGAGGCTCGAGTTTATGGGGAGTAGAAGGAAAGAATCAGACCAGGAGGATGAGGCTACCAATGAAAGTTCAGCAACATTGGCAGAAAACAGAGGGTTATCTTTGCAAAATGCTGGAGGGACTCCGTGGCCCCGGCAGCATTTATGGAGAGGAATAAATAGTCAATATTATGGGACAAGGCACTTCATCCTATCCAGACTGTTTATTCCTCTGCTTAGTATCTGCTGACTTCCTGCAGTACTTTGTGCGTTTTATTTTACAGTTTATCCCCAGCATTGCTGAATCTCAAGTTACATATCTGCATTTCTAAGTGAGTGGGACTTACAGTTGACATTTTGGGCCAGGATTCTTCAGAAGGACTGGGGAGAAAACAATGAGGAGTAAGTTTTAAAGGTGGGCGAGGGGAGAGAGAAACACAAAGTGATAGGTGGAACTGGGAGAAGGACAGATGAAGTAAAGAACTGGGAAGTTGATTGTTGAAAGAGATACAGGGCTGGAGTAGGGGAGGCTGAGACGAGAGAACAGAAGTCCATGGAAGAATGAAAAGTGGGGAGGAACACCAGAGGGAGGTGATGGGCAGGTAACGAGAGGGAAAAGAGGATGGGGAATGATGGGAGGAATGACAGGAAGGTCAAGAAATTGATGCTCATGCCATCAGATTGGAGGCTACCCAGACAGAATACAAGGTGTTGTTCACCATGGTACAGCCTTTCTCCTATTAATGCACTTCTTAATATGAATCTCTTCCAGCAAATTTGAGGAATAATGTGACAACCTTCCTTTGAATAAATCCACATCATCCTCACCATTCAGTCCAGACAGACGTTCTGTTCATCACATAGAACATTAAAACTTCTCCCAATTTGCTTTACCAAAGTTCCACCTACTGAAAATGGCCTCTTCACCCCGATATAAATCTAAACCCAGACTTATAAATAAATCACGCCTAATAACGATATGACTCTGGAAGGAAGAAACTAAATGTATTAACAACAGGTTTCCTGAATACACACAACTTCAGATAGATTTGATAAATCAGAAATCAACTTGAAGTCTTGATCATTAGAAATCAGTCTTCTGGAAATGAGCGCAGCAGCCTTTCTTGTACCGTCTGCAGGAAAGTAGCGGGGCGTTTAAGATTGGTGATAGTGCCGAATCTGATTGGACAGCAAATACTCCAATCAGAGAGCTGCTTTATTCACCAATCAAGAGACAGAGACGGTAGAAGCGCGGAAAATAACCTCCTAACCGCCGAAATAAACCGAAATTTGCAAAAGAGCGCCAAAGAGCCTTTGTTGCTGAAATTAAACTACAACAGGTTTGTTTGTCGACCCTTTACCCCCGTTAAAGAAGTCCAACCCATTTAAATCGAGTGTAGTTAATATTGCGATGGTGTCTGGGAATTTAGTTCACCGATTTCTTTCAATTGATGAACGATTGGAATAAAACAGTTTCTCAGCTTCTGTTCGCGATCGGTCATTGTGTAAACTGTCAGTTTACCAACGGGTCGCCCTTCAGAAAGTGGAGCTTTAAACAATAATCTGAACGAACCGTGAGTGTTCAGCTCTCGCGTTGGAAAGGGGTTAAGAGAAGTAACCAAAATGTGACAAAGCTTAAAGAACCGCATTCCCCACAGTAATTATATCAGAAACAATAATTGGTGTCACGTCAGAGAAATCTGATGACAAGAGATGGGGAAGGGTGCGTAATCGGGGAGAAATCGGGATTATACAGAGAAGCGGACAGCAAGTTCTGATTGATGGAGATAAGATTCTGAATGAGCTCAACAAGAAATTTCCAAACTTACCTCAAATCCATGTCTCAATATTTAGTAACTCTTTTAATGAAACCGTGAGCGGCTCTTAAAAGAGCCTTTGATTTTCCGGTTTGTTTTGTCAGCAAACTTTTCTTTACTTAGAGCTGGTGTACTTGGTCACCGCCTTTGTCCCTTCGGACACGGCGTGCTTGGCCAGCTCCCCGGGCAGCAGCAGGCGCACGGCGGTCTGGATCTCCCGGGAGCTGATGGTGGACCGCTTGTTGTAATGGGCCAGGCGGGAAGCCTCACCCGCGATGCGCTCGAAAATATCGTTCACGAATGAATTCATGATGCTCATGGCCCTGGAGGAGATGCCGGTGTCGGGGTGAACCTGCTTCATCACTTTGTAGATGTAGATGGCGTAACTCTCCTTCCTCGTCCTCTTGCGCTTCTTGCCAGACTTGCTCGCCGGTTTGGACAGAGCTTTCTTGGCGCCCTTCTTGGGAGCGGGTTTCGGTGCATCAGGCATTTCCTCGTCGGTTTCAAACACAATAATAAGCAGAAGCTGTCCGGAGCGCGGATTAAATAGGCAGCGCCCAAAGTGGTATGTTAATGAGGATGGGAATGTTGAGCATTTCCATTGGCTGTTTGGAGAAATGAATCACCAATCGGAACTCTGGGGGATGGGAAGCGGCGCCATTGTGTGGCGTTACCGCTGTCGTTTAATGCGGGAGGAAGTACAGAAGGGCAGAGACTGGCGGGGGTGCGGGCTAAAATTGCAAAGGGAAACCCAATTTTCAAAAGCAGAATGAAAATAAATTCAGATGAAATATTGTAAAATTATACACTAAGACGTTTAGTTCATGAAACAGGAGAGCGAAGGAGAGATTTGGACATTCCAATGTAAAGTTTAAATCGAGTTTATTTATGCACAGGTGAGAGGAACAACGGATTTGTAGCAGCATCACAGACACATTGCATCAGACACAGCATTGACAAGAAACACTGGAATTAAATATGAACTATACCAAAAAATACAAATAGACAGAGGACTATCAGAACAAATTCAAAATAACAAAGAGATTATGCAGGCAGTGGGAGAATCACCCCTCCTGTGCTTCTTCATCTCGTCACTCTCGATTCAGAGTCACGCAACGCTGCCACTTTGATCTGGCCCATGCCTTCATTCACCAGGTCCAACACTTCAACACTTGCCTTTATTGGATCTTCCTCCTCTTTACACTAGTAATTGGGTTTGTGGGGGGCGGGTCCCCTTGGACCTCTGGATTAGGTTTGAGGGTAGGGCTGGTGGATGTATATGTGGGTCTGGGAGAGATAAGGCTGTAGATTGTGTATGGTGAGATATGTGGGGCTACGGTGGATGGGGTAGTGTAGTGGAGCCACACAGTGGCCGATGCCTTTCATTATGGTGGTTCAACACCACTTGGCTTAGGGAACCGGGTGTGCAAAGGGACACATCATCAGTCATACAGCTTAGTGTCATTGGGTGTTTCGGGTCTTTAATCATGAGACAATCTCGCCCAGGCGACCCAGCCAGGGTGGATCAGGCCCGGTTTGTGTTTATCCCATGGAGCAAGATAATGAGAGGCATGTAATTCTGCATGTTGCATGATTTTAGACCTTGTTACTTGGCATTATTGTGAACATTTGGGGAGTAGAATGTTCTGATGCCGAGTAATTGTTGTGGTTTCTCGTGCCCCACAAACGTCCAGGAGACGCAGAAGATTCTTCAAGAAGTATTAAACTTTAATTTGCAAATCAAAGCTGAGACAGTCAGTGAGCTAGTCGCTGATTGCCCACCGATCCTTGGACACAGCATGTTTTATAGCAATCTGCTGGTTTAGTTGCATTAGCATATGCAATCGTTCTATAGTTGTGTATCACACGTACATCCGCCACTATTGTTTCTACCCATTGACTTAATCATGTTCTAATCTACATCTCTTAGGCCTCTCATTAACACACCATTGTCTTCTGCATTCTTAAGATTTCATTCTCCTACTAAATTGGGTACATGCGTAGCAAATAGCAAACTCAGACTACATAATTTACATCTCTTAGCTTCCTCTTATTAATACACCTTTGTCTTCTACATTCTTAAGACTTCGTGACTTAATCACGTTCTAATCTACATCTCTTAGCTACTTCTCATTAACACACCATTGTCTTCTACATTCTTAATATTTCATTCTCCTACTAAATCGGGTACATGCATAGCAAATAGCAAGTTTCAAAGCTGACTACATAGTTTAGGTTACACAGCAAATAATCTCAACTTTTATACTCCAATATATCCAGAGGGTCTCACACAGAGAAAAGACTAAGAGTCGGCACACAAAAGCCCCAGTAAACTCAAGCACTTATTCCTAAATCTCGGGTTAAACTATAATTTTCTGCGCCAAGACCTCAAAGTACTCTTTCCCTGTTACCCTGGGCCGTTGAGCCAAAAACCTGTCCCTCTGTACCTGAGACAGGGAAAAAAACTCAGAAGCCCTTACAATCTAGTTCCACACTGTCGTTTTGCTTTTGTTCATCCTGCAGGGGTATTTTCGGTGTTTCTTTCTCCACTAAGCTTGCTTCAGTAATTGCCATGAGCATCGGAAATTCTTTGGTTGCAACACACGCTACTAGAGACTTGAGACAAGGAAGAAAACAGCACAGCTCAAGCGCACAGCTCAACAATTCAATACTGACAGTTATTGCCATTTTAGTCAGCCATGCTCCCCATCTTCCGAGTCTACTTTCTAACCAGTCAAATAACTGAAGTCTGGACCCTGCATTCTGTGCGCATACATCACACTGTGACAATACAAAGTCCACTGAAGCCTGTAAATAAGGTGACCAAAAACCATCCTTCTTTATTTTCTTTATCACTTCCCCCCTTGCACAATGGTCAATCCCATGTGCTTCTGAAATCAGAATCGTCAGTGGAGGGGTGGGCGCTACCAACAAACTGTCTTCCATGCTCCACAAGCCTTCCAGGTTCTGCTTGGCCCCCCTTCGTCTCCACATTGCCTGTTCTGCCAAAGTTGCCTTACCTTATATTTGAATTAGGTCCTGTACCTCAGATTCTGGAGTTAGGCTTACCTGGGGAGCAATGACAGCTGATGGACACCCAGACGCTTTTCTGGCTGCCTCGTCCGCAGCTTGATTTCCCTTTGTTATTACATTGTTTCCCTTTTAATGTGCCTGGCATTTTACTATAGCCAATGCTTTAGGTTTCATTATGGCTTTTATTAAGTCTAGAATTTGCGGACAATGTTGTATGGGATCTCTATTACTTTTTTTAAAACCTCTCTGTTTCCACGGTTACGTACCCTGTAACTAAGTCACTTACCAGCAAAGATAGAGAGGTCCGTTGAAGTCTGATGGTACTATTTTTTTAAAGTCTTTATTTATAAAGGGGCACAAAAATAAGATTAATACAAACATTCAGATAATATACGCCATCACTACTCAATCTAAAAGCGCGGGTCTAATAATAACCATCAATAAGAAACAGCTCGATCATTTGTCTAGGGGATAATATACTGTCCGATGGAAATTTAAAAGTCACTCAGTTCCTGCAGACTTCAGCCTTTGGGGACTGCTGCGTTTTCACTTGTTGGAGAGAGAGAGATTTGTGAGAAAAGAAACTTGCCCGGGTCTTTTTATGAAGCAAATCCATTGAATCAGGGGAGCGGGCTTCCCCGTTGTTAGCTAAAAGCTGTTTTCTGTGGTTCCAGCCACCGATTCCAGCCACAGAATCGAACGCACATGACTTCCTTCAAATGGCTTCCCGCTATTACGGGATCATTAGCGTTTCTTCTGGTGCGTCTAAAGGGGTTGTTCCCCCAGACCCTCTTTTATACTTCCTCACGGGGTCTCAGATGTCAATCAGGTTGGGATGATGCAATCTCTCTCTCAACCAGCCCACTTTGCCCGAGGGCTTGCACGTAGCATAGTCCCCAATCCACAAACGTGGTCTCCAAGAAAAATGGTCAATGTCGCATTATTTTGCATCGCTGGGGAACGAGGCATCCAGCATGTCTCTCTCCCATTTCCTGGGTCTACTGACTCCCCCACCCAACTAGTGCTCTTGCGATTCTCACAAAGGAGGGGGCTGTGGGTATAACACCACACTGCCCCGAACAAATGGCATACTCCATGAGCATATGCCGAATCAGTATAGATGTCTACGTTCTCATCTTCCATCATTTCACACGCAGCTGTCAGGGCTTTGATTTCCGTTAGTTGGGTGAAACACGGTTGGGGACAGGATTCCATCCTAATAATCTTATAGCTCGACTGATCCTGCTGCACTACTGAGAACCCTGCATGATTTCCATCATAGTCCCTATAACAAGAGCCTTCTACAAACAGAACCTTCTTATCTGCATCCTCTAGTGGTTCTGATCGTAAATCTGCTCTCAATTTGGCAAATGCCATTGTCTTCCCTGAACAATTATGGGGTTCTCCTTCATGGCCCAAAGGGATGAAATAGGCTATATTGCTGGTAGTGCATCTCTGTATAGTTATGTCTGGAAATGTCAATAGCATCTGATACGCTGCTATCCTGGCTGGCGTCAGCACAAATTTCCCTCTTTCCAGCAATTCTGTGGTGTGTGTACAGAGTCACAGGATAGCCCAGGGTTACAGATGATGCCTTTTCATATGCATAGTACAGCGCCGCCAATCCCTGATAACAGGGTGGATACCCCTGAGCCACCTCATCTAGTCTCGTACTGTAGTATGCTCTCGGCTGCTTTGCTTTTCCTGTGCCTGTCTCTTGTATTAGAACCGCTGTGACATAACCCTCCTGTTCGTTGGATACATACAAATGAAAAACCTTCTCATAGTCAGGCAAAGCTAATGCTGGTGCTGATTGCAATTCCTGCTTAATAGTATTGTAAGCTATCTCCGCCTCTCCATTCCACTGTAAGCCGTTCTTCAAATTTGTATGTCCTGCTTCTTTCATTATCTTTCTCAAAGGTGCCACAATCTCAGCATATTCTTCTATCCAATCTGAGCTGTACCCTGCCATTCCCAAAAACGTCATCACCTGCCCTACAGTTTGGGGTTTGGGGGCTTAGTTATTGCCTCAATCTGATCTGGTGCTATCACCTTCACACCCTTGGATATTACCCTGCCTAAGTATTCCACTTGTTGTGTGCAAAATTGCAGTTTCTTTTTGGATACTTTATGTCCGTGTGTCAGCTTCTCTAACAAGAGTTACAGTGTCCTGCTCACACTGTTCCTTACTGTGGGAGCAAATCAACAGGTCATCCACATACTGTAACAATGTACTTTCCAATGGTATGCCCTCTAGGTCTGCCTTCAACACCTGACTAAAAACATGTGGTGAATGTTTAAATCCTTGCGGCATTCTGGTATAGGTATACTGAGCACCTCTGTAAGTAAATGCGGATACTGACACTGGTCGGCTAGAGGAATGCTGAAGAAAGCCGAACACAAATCAATCACTGAAAAGTAACTTGCTTCTGGTGGAACATTAGTCAAAAGCGTGTGTGGGTTGGGGACTAACGCTGGCCAGTTTTCTACCACATCATTTACCGCTCACAAATCATGCACCAATCTCCAATTAGATTTATCTGCTTTTAAGACCGGCAGCAACGGGGTATTGCATGGATTGTTTGTTCTTTTAAGCACTCCTATTTCAAGCAACCCCTCCACTGTCGATGCTATTCCCTCTTCTGCTTCTGGTCTTAGAGGGTATTGTGGTCTCCTGGGTGGAATTGCTCCCCTTTTCAGCCTTATTTCCACCGGACTAGCTGTTTTTATTTTCGCTATGTTCGTGTCATGCTGTGACCACGGAATAGATGGCAACTCATCTAACCTGTTATCTTTCTGCTGGCCTCTTTCCTTTCCCAGCAAGGGCAGGTGTGGTTGGGGAGTTATTTCGACCTCTCTCACGGTCCCTATCATATCTACACTTACCATTATTTTAATGCAATTGTTGTCTTCTGATATCCACACCTCTGGCATGGTTTTCCTCCACACAGTTAAGAGTGCTGAAACCGTAACAAAGGGTCCTAAGTCTTTCGACTGATATCCCTTGTTTACCAACAACGTTACGTAGGGCGCAGCCTCCAGTATCCTGTAACATTTTTCTAAAAAGGTGTTCCACTTAACTTGTAAAGCTGCCCCTTGCTTCCAATTATCACAGCCTCCCCTTCCAGGTGCTGTTGGGTACATGCCTCCAGGTGCCATCGGTCCTCTAACTCCCTGTTGAGTCTCGTCAAGAATCACTGTACAATGTAGCTCAGATTTGGGCATTACAGCCCTGGGTAATATAGCCTGCACGCCCTTTTTCCATTTTTCCCAGGTTTCCTGAATCTGATCTGCGATGTTTCCTATCCAAAAGACATTAGCCTTCTTGTCTTCTCGCACTATCAATTGAGCCCCTGCTCTTTCCACACTCAGCCCATTTCTGGTGCATTCTAATTTTAATTCCAGTTTCAATAAGGCATCTCTGCCTAACAAATTAATCGGAGTTCCTTTAAATACTAGCACCGGCAAAACAATTCCTTTATTTCCCATTCTCAACCGCACCGGAGCCGTGCACTGTGTCAACTGTGTTTTCCCCGAGAACCCTACCGTCTTAATAAACTTTGCTGACATGGGAAGGTGAAGGGCATACTGTGGCTGTACACAAGTGTACGTGGCTCCAGTATCTATCATCATTGGTGTCAGTTGCCCTTCTAACATGACCTGAACAATGGGTTCCTCGTCTGCCTCCCTTGTTATCATTGGGTAATGTCCCTTCCCATTTGAGTTCTCGGGGCACCCCTAATACCTCGCATAGGGGTTCACAGGTCCACTTGGGCCTGTGGGGGCTGGTCCTTGGCTAAATTTTAGTTCCCTTCTTATCGGTTCCTGCTGGTGTGAGACAGGCCATGGTGTAAACAGACAATCTCTTCTCATGTGACCTGGCTGATTACATCCCCAGCACAATCTCTCTACCTCTCTTTCCCCCTGTTTCCTCACTGGTCCCCTCTGCCCATAGCTCCTCTGCCCCCTCCTTGGGACTTCCAGTCCTGTCTGGGCTGTTTGAATTTAGTCTGTTCCTGATAGGGCATTTGTGGGAATGCTCCTCCAAAGACGATTATTGGCATGGGGTTTTCCAGCCCTTGTCTTACAGTATGATCGGTTCCTCCATATAGCAGTGCTTTGTCCAGTTCGATGGCTGTACTCGGACCGGTGGTTGCTGGCAGCATCTTTTTGTTTTTCTCTTTTTCCTTCTTTTTGAGTTCTTCGAACTGCATTTGTATTAACTTTCTTTGCACCTCTTCCTGCTGCTCAGCCAACCTTCATTTGTCTTTCCGGTATTTCTCAACCGCATGGACTACGTGGTCTCTAAATTCTTGTGGGGTCATTGACATCAGCCCAACCACTTCCTCCAGTTTGGATTTTACTTATGGAGGCATTGCATCCAAAATGCTATGTCGGAACAGTGAGGTCATAAATAAGCTATTCTCCACCTCTTGCTCAGTCTCCAGTCTCCACCTTTTCAACTGGTTTTCTACGTAGGCTGCCGGGTTTTCAGTGTCTCCCAGTGGATCCACTTTTAAGGCTTTTGGGTCCACTTTGGGTGGATAAAGCTTTCGGAGGGCCTGCCATACCCTCTGCCTCACTCTGTCAAAGCCGTCTCCATCAGTTCTCGGGTCGTTCGAGTTTACTATGCCAGCCATTTCCATTAGTTCGTTAAATTTGGAAGTTCCCATCAACCTTATCAACAGTGCTTTCAAATCTCCCATAGCCAATAATCGTCCCGCCGTTTCTTCTTCAAAGGCTGTAGTCCATTTCCCTCCTCCTTCAAGTAGATTGGGCAGTGTTTTTCAGCCCTTCTAGGTCCTGGGATCCCCAAGGGATATACTGCACTTGTCCTGATCCTTTAACTAACAACAGCATCATTCTTCCTCCTTCTCCCCACCAGCCCTGGCTCTCCTCCTCACCTGACTCCCCATCTGTCTCAGGGTATGTCCTTACTGCCTCCCACACAAATGTCTCCAGGATCCTCATCTTCCCTCGATCTCCCTGTGGAGTCCTTCCTTTCTGCCTTGATTCAATACTTGGTTGGCCCCTGGAGTATTTTTCGAATCTCCTCTGGCAATCCCCTCTCAGTAACTTATCTAGCTCACTCTCTACTTCCGCAAGTCACTCCCCTACTGCCTCCTTCTGCTCTTCTAGGCTTCTGCCTCCTACCTCTTCCCCTCAAATTCTCACATCCTCTCTCTCTCCACTTAACTCTTGCTCCTCCAATCACCTTCTTTTCTAGTCTGTCTGTGTCTGTACACCTGTGGCAGGGACTCCTCATGATCCTTACTCGTGCTTGATTCCCTTCTCTCTTGTGTTTCTCCAAGACTCTCATCTCCTATCTTTTTTCCACTTCCTCTTGAATGCCTCATCTCTTCCTGCCCTGATGAGCCACTTTCTTTTCTAGTCTGTTCATTTCTATGGTATAACCGATACTCCTCATCCTCCTTTTCCTTTCTCAAGTATTTCATCCGTTCAATCTCTCTTTGCCTGTTTCATTTCTCTCTTTGCCTGTTCCACCTTTATCCTTTCTGCCTGTATCTCTTTCCATATCGCCGCTTTTTCCTTCTTGTATTGTTTTTTTCTCCTTATTATCCCAAACTTGTACTTCTCCCTGCATGTTTACTGTTCCCGTCAGCAGGGGGCTCTGCTTAGGGGTTCCTGCCTCATTATAGGGAGGGGGCTTTTCTGTTTCTTTCGCATCCGGGTACGGAGCTGAAGCCAGCTTCTCACTGTACCTTCCTCTCTCTCTAACAGGCTGTTTCTCCAGCACCTTAGTGTCTTCCTCGCTTGTAATCAATATTCTACCTGTCCTCCTCAGCCTTTCTCCCTCTGTTCTGAAGAGTTTTAGCACTTCCATTTCTCGCTCTCTTTTTTGCACTCTTTTCTTAGATTTATCTTTTGGTTTGTAATTTTTAATTAGTGCCTCCATTTCTTCGCACAAGCTTACATCAAATGTTACTTCTCTTGGCCATTTTGTGACCAGGTTTTTGGTTCTCTATTCCTATTTTTCTGATCTCATATTTATTTACCAGGATTTTTTTTTTTGCTCAGAATCTCTACTGCCGTTCCTTTACCTGTCATGTTATTCTCTCTTTTTGAGATATTTCAGAGATTCACAGTTCATTTACTGTATAATATTATGTACTCTAATTTTCTCTGGTAATGTGTGAGAGTGTGATGTTCATTCTGTACCTGTCTGTCTCTGGCACAGTGTGAGAGTGTGGGGTTGATTCTGTAACTGTCAGTCTCTGGTACAGTGTGAGAGTGTGGTGTTCATTCTGTATCTGTCAGTCTCTGGGACAGTGTGAGAGTGTTGGGTTCATTCTGTGTCTGACAGCCTTTTGTATATTGTGAGAGTGGACGGGTTCATTCTGTATCTGTCAGTCTCTGGTACAGTGTGAGAGTGGACAGGTTCATTCCGTGCCTGTCTGTCTCTGGTCGAGTGTGAGAGTATGGGGTTCATTCTCTCCCTGTCAGTCTGTGGTTCAGTGTGAGAGTGTGGGGTTCATTCTGTCCATGTGAGCCTCTGTAAAATGTGTGAGAGTGTGAGATTCATTCAGTATCTGTCAGTCTCTGCTACAGTGCGAGAGCGTGGGGATCATTCTGTGCCTGCCAGTCTCTGGTAGACTGTGAAAGGGTGGGGTTCATTCTGATGCTCTCTGTCTCTGGTACAGTGTGAGAGTGTTGTGTTCATTCTGTACCTGTTAGTCTCTGGTATATTGTTAGAGTGTGGGGTTCATTCTGTACCTGTCAGTCTCTGGTACAGTGTGAGAGTGCGGTTTTCATTTAGTATCTGTCTGTCTCTGTTACAGTATGAGAGTGTGGGGATTATTCTGTCCCTGTCACAGGTACAGTGTGAGAGAGAGGTGTTCATTCTGTATCTGTAATTCCCTGGTGCAGTGTGAAAGTGTGGTGTTCATTCTGTACCTGTCAGTCTCTGCTACACTGTGAGAGTGTGGGGTTCATTCTGTATCTTTCTGTCTTTGGTACAGTATGTGAGTGTGGGATTCATTCTGTACCTGTCAGTCTCTGCTACACTGTGAGAGTATGGGGTTCTTTCTGTATCTGACAGCCTCTGGTAGTGTATGAGAGTGTGTGGTTCTTTCGCTACCTGTCAGTCTTGTTTATAGTATGAGAGTGTTTGGATCATTCTGTCCCAGTCAGTCTCTGGTACAGTGTCAGAGTGTGATGTTCATTCTGTACCTGTCAGTCTGTGGTACTGTGTGAGAGTGTGGGGTTCATTGTTTATCTGTCAGTCTCTGATACAGTGTGAGAGTGTGGGGTTTACTTTGTCCCTGTCAATCTCTGGTACAGTGTGAGTGTGTGTGTTTCATTCTGTATCTGTCAGCCTCTGGTACAGTGTGTGAGTGTGGGGTTCATTCAGTATCTGTCAATCCCTGCTACAGTGCGAGATTGTGGGGATCATTTTGTGCCTGTCCATGTCTGGTAGACTGTGAAAGGGTGGGGTTCATTCTGTCCCTCTTTGTCTCTGGTACAGTGTGTGAGTCTGGGGTTCATTCTGTACCTGTCAGTCTCTGTTACAGTATGAGAGTGTGGGGATCATTCTGTCCCTGTCACAGGTACAGTGTGAGAGAGGTGTTCATTCTGTATCTGTAATTCTCTGGTGCTGTGTGAAAGTGTGATGTTCATTCTGTACCTGTCAGTCTGTGGTACAGTGTGAGAGTGTGGGGTTCATTGTTTATCTGTCAGTCTCTGATACAGTGTGAGAGTGTGGGGTTTACTTTGTCCCTGTCAATCTCTGGTACAGTGTGAGTGTGTGTGTTTCATTCTGTATCTGTCAGTCTCTGGTACAGTGTGTGAGTGTGGGGTTCATTCTGTCCCTGTCAGTCTCTGGTACAGTGAGAGAGTCTGGTGTTCATTCTGTACTTGTCAGTCACTGGTACAGTGTGAGTGTGTGGGGTTCATTCTGTACCTGTCAGTCTCTGGGACAGTGTGAGAGAGAGTTGTTCATTCTGTATCTGCCAGTCTCTGGTACAGTGTGTGAGTGTGGGGTTCATTCTGTCCCTGTCAGTCTCTGGTACAGTGTGAGTGTGTGGGGTTCATTCTGTACCTGTCAGTCTCTGGGACAGTGTGAGAGAGAGTTGTTCATTCTGTATCTGCCAGTCTCTGGTACAGTGTGTGAGTGTGGGGTTCATTCTGTCCCTGTCAGTCTCTGGTACAGTGAGAGAGTCTGGTGTTCGTTCTGTACTTGTCAGTCACTGGTACAGTGTGAGTGTGTGGGGTTCATTCTGTACCTGTCAGTCTCTGGGACAGTGTGAGAGAGAGTTGTTCATTCTGTATCTGCCAGTCTCTGGTACAGTGTGTGAGTGTGGGGTTCATTCTGTCCCTGTCAGTCTCTGGTACAGTGTGAGAGAGTGGGTTTCATTCTGTGCCTGTCAGCCTCTGTAAAATGTGTGAGTGTGTGAGATTCATTCAGTATCTGTATGTCTCTGGTACAGTGCGAGAGAGTGGGGTTCATTCTATGCCTGTCAGTCTCCGGTACAGTGTGAGAGTGCGGTGTTCATTTAGTATCTGTCAGTCTCTGCTGCAGTATGAGAATGTGGGGATCATTCTGTCCCTGTCACTGGTACTGTGTGAGAGAGAGTTGTTCATTCTGTATCTGTCAGTCTCTGGTACAGGTTGAGAGTGTGGGGTTCGTTCTCTTCCTGTAATTCTGTGGTTCAGTGTGAGAGTGTGGGGTTCATTCTGTCCATGTCAGCCTCTGTAAAATGTGTGAGTGTGTGTGATTCATTCAGTATCTGTCAGTCTCTGCTACAGTGCGAGATTGTGGGGATCATTTTGTGCCTGTCCATGTCTGGTAGACTGTGAAAGGGTGGGGTTCATTCTGTCCCTCTTTGTCTCTGGTACAGTGTGTGAGTCTGGGGTTCATTCTGTACCTGTCAGTCTCTGTTACAGTATGAGAGTGTGGGGATCATTCTGTCCCTGTCAGTCTCTGGTACAGTGTGAGAGTGTGATGTTCATTCTGTAGCTGTCAGTCTCTGATACTGTATGAGAGTGTGGGGATCATTCTGTCCCTGACAGTCTCTGGACCAGTGTGAGACCGAGGTGTTCATTCATTATTCTGTATCTGTCAGTCTCTGGTACAGTGTGAGAGTGTGGGGTTCATTCTGTATCTGTCAGTCTCTGGTACAGTGTCAGAGTGTGGGGTTCATTGTGTATCTGTAAGACTCTGGTATAGTATGTGAGTGCGGTTTTCATTTAGTATCTGTCTGTCTGTGTTACAATATGAGAGTGTGGGTATTATTCTGTCCCTGTCACAGGTACAGTGTGAGAGAGAGGTGTTCATTCTGTATCTGTAATTCGCTGGTGCAGTGTGAGAGTGTGGTGTTCATTCTGTACCTGTCAGTCTCTGCTACACTGTGAGAGTGTGGGGTTCATTCTGTATCTTTCTGTCTTTGGTACAGTGTGTGAGTGTGGGGTTCATTCTGTACCTGTCTGTGTCTGGTACAGTGTGAGAGTGTGGTGTTCATTCTGTATCTGTCAGTCTCTGATACAGTGTGAGAATGTGGGGTTCATTTTGTCCCTGTCAGTCTCTCTTACAGTTTGACAGTTTGTGGTTCATTCTGTCCCTGTCAGTCTCTGGTACAGTGTGACCATGTGCGATTCATTCTGTACCTGTCATTCTGCTTCTGCACCTATTGTCTATTGTCTACTGAAATGTCGACTCTTTGCTGAGTTCCTTCAGTATTTTGTGTGTGTTTGCTTCAGTCTGTGTATTGATTAAGCTGATCAAACTGGTACAGTGGAAGAGGAATTTGTGGAGTGGTCAGAGACAGTTTCTTACAGCAGGATCTTACCCAGGAACAGGACATTTCAGATGTAATCTGTGTAATGAGGTGTGATTACAGAGAGATCTTGTGGTTAAGGATCCCTGAAGAAGTGATCACAATGAGGGAGAATTCCAGACCACAGATTGAGGGTGAATTCAGGGTCCAGGTTTCAGGTCAGGGTTTTCCTTCCACTAGATGAGCTGCCAAGCATTGTTGACGAGCCCATCTGCCCATAGCAGTTGGTTGTATGACATTAGTAAACCAATTTGCACCTTCCCCCGACACTAGAAACAGTTCCATTGGGCTTAGTCGCTAAGCCATATGTTAAAGTCAGGAGCTGGATTTGGCTGACAGAGGCAATTTGATGTGCACACCATTGGCAGCTTTCAATGGGAATTGGGATCTTGTCCCATTATCACTCCACCACTGGTTAAGACAGCTGTAAGGCACCAATATGTCAGTATGTGAATGGGAAATGGAACTAGAATGCATTGCCACTGGCAGATTGTGGTTGTTGCAGCTCACAGAGCAAAGGTACTCGATGTAGTTTTACCCCAATCTGCTTCTGCTTAAATCTCTCATGACAATCAGTGCTCCTTTCTCATCTCTCTTTGATATTTCCTCTTTTGTGCTTTATCCCATCGGGAGGAACACCTGATGATCTTGAGACCACTCCTCTCCGTGTCTTCTTTCCCTCCCCTTTCACCAACACTGTCCCTACATGTAAAGTGCCTATGAAAAGTATTCATGCCCCTTGGAAGTTTTCATGTTTTATTGTTTTACGATTTTGAATCACAGTGGATTTTATTTGGCTTTTTTTACCTGATCAACAGAAAAGGACTCTTGTGTCAAAGTGAAAACAGATCTCTACAAAGTGCTCTAAATTAATTACAGATAGAAGTCACAAAATAATTGTCTGTATAAGTATTCACCTCCTTTAATATAACACACCAAATCATCACTGGTGCAGCCAATTGGTTTTAGGAGTTACATTTAAAGTTAAATGGAGATCACCATGTTCAGTCAAGCTGTTTCAATTGACTGTAGTAAAATACACGACTGTTGGGAGTCAGTATTCTGGCAAAGACTACACCATGAAGACAAAAAAACACTCCAAGAAGCTCTGTAAAAAGCTTATTGAAAAGGACGAGTCAGGAGACTGATACAAGAAATTTTCCAAGTCACTGAATACCCTTGGAGTCCAGTTTAGTCATAGAAACATAGAAAACCTACAGCACCCTACAGGCCCTTTGGCCCGCAAAGTTGTGCCGAACATGTCCCTATCTTAGAAATTACCAGGCTCACCTATAGCTCTCTATTTTTTTGAAGCTCCATGGACCTATTGAAAAGCCTCTTAAAAGACGCTGTTGTATCCACTTCTACCACCGTTGCCAGCAGCCCATTCCATGCACTCACCACTCTCTGAGTAAAAAAACTTACCCCTGACATCTCCTCTGTACCTACTCCCCAGCACCTTAAACCTGTGTCCTCTTGTGGTAGCCATTTCAGCCTTGGGAAAAAGCCTCTGGCTATCCACACGATCAATGCCTCTCATCATCTTGTACACCTCAATCAGGTCACCTCTCATCCTCCTTTGCTGCAAAGAGAATAGGCTGAGTTCATTCAACCTATTCTCATAAGGCATTTTCCCCAATCCAGGCAATGTCCTTGTAAATCTCCTCTGCACCCTTTCTATGGCTTCCACATCCTTCCTGTAGAGGGGTGACCAGAACTGAACACAGTACTCCAAGTGGGTTCTGACCAAGGTTGCGTATAGCTGCAACATTACCTCTCGGCTCCTAAATTCAATTCCACGATTGATGAGGGCCAATACACCGTATGCCTTTTTGACCACTGAGTCAACCTGCGCAGCTGCTTTGAGCGTCTGTGCACTCGGACCCCAGGATCACTCTGATCCTCCACACTGCAAAGAGTCTTACCATTATTAATAAATTCTGCCATCATATTTGACCAATCAAAATGAACCACTTCAGACTTATCTGGGTTGAACTCCATCTGCCGCTCCTCAGCCCAGTTTTGCATCCTATCAATGTCCCTCTGTAACCTCTGACAGCCGTCCACTCTGTCCACTACTCTTCCAACCTTTGTGTCATCAACAAACTTACTAACCCATCCCTCCACTTCCTCATCTAGGCCATTTATAAAGATCACGAAGGGTCCCAGAACTGGTGACCGACCTCCATGCGGAATATGACCCATCTACAACCATTCTTTGCCTTCTGTGGGCAAGTGTTTTGGATCCACAACGCAATGTCCCCTTGCATCCCATGCTTCCTTACTTTCTCAGTAAGCCTTGCATGGGGTACCTTATCAAATGCCTTGCTGAAATCCATATGCACTATATCTACTGCTCTTACTTCATGACTGTGTTTAGTTACATCCTCAAAAAATGCAATCAGGCTTGTAAGGCACATCCTGTCCTTGACAAAGCCATGCTGACTACTCCTGATCATATCATAGCTCTCCAAATCTTCATAAATCCTGCCTCTCAGGATCTTCTCCATCATCTTCCCAACTACTGAGGTAAGACTCACGCGTCTGTAATTTCCTGGGTTATCTCTACTCCCTTTCTTGAAGAAAGGAACAACATCCACAATCCTCCAATCCTCTGGAACCTCTCCCTTCCCCATTGATGGTGCAAAGATCATTGCCAGAGGCTCAGCAATCTCCGCCCCTCGCCTACCCCATGTAGCCTGGGGTACATTTTGTCTGGTCCCAGCGACTTATCCAACTTTCCAAAAGCTCCAGGACATCCTCTTTCTTAATATCTATATGCTCAAGCTTTTCAGTCTGCTGCAAGTTATCACGATAATCACCAAGATCCTTTTCCATAGTGAATACTGAAATAAAGTATTCATTAGGTACCTGTGCTATTTCCTCCTGTTGCATACACGCTTTCCCACTGTCACGCTTGATAAGTCCTATTCTCTCATATCTTATCCTCTTGGTCTTCACATGCTTGTAGAAATCCTTGGGGTTTTCCTTAATCCTGCCCGCCAAGGCCTTCTGGCTCTCCGAATTTCCTCCTTAAGCACCTTCCCAGTAGCCTTATAATCTTCTAGATCTCTATCATCCAGAAGTGGAAAGAATATGTCACCGTTGTAAACCGACCTCGAGCAGACAGTGTTCAAAAATTGAGCAGCTGTGCAAGAAGAGAACTAGAGAAAGAGGCTGCCAAAACACCTTTGATAACTGTTGATAACTCCGCCTTTGATAACTCAAGCTTCCCTGGCTAAACTGGGAGAGATTTTGCATACAATGATAGTTGCCCAGGTGTTTCACCTGTCACAGGTTTATCAGGGAGTGGCAAAGAGAAAGCCACTGTTGAAAAAAGCTCTCATGAAATCTCACCTTGAGTTTGTCAGAGGACGAGGGGGTCTCTGAAGCCAGCTGGAAGAAGGTTCTATGGTCTGAAACTAAAATAGAACTTTTTTTGCAATCAGGCTAAACTCGTAAGTTTGATGTAAGCCGAACACTGCATATCATCAAAAACACACCTTTCCTACAGTCGAGAATGGTGCATTGTGCTTCACGGCAGCAAGCCCTGGAAAGCTTGTGAAGGTAGAGGGTAAAATGAATGCAGCAAAATACAGGGAAATCCTGTTAGAAAACGTAACGCAGTCTGCAAGAAAACTGAGACGTGGGAGAAGATTTGTTTTCCAGCAAGACAATGACCACGAGCTTAAAACCAAAGCTGCATAGGAATGCATTAAAACAGCAAAGTTAATGTCCTAGAGTGGCCAAGTCAGAGTTCAGACTTCAGTCTGTAGCTGGATTTGAAAAGAGCTTTTCACTCACAAACTGTATGCATTCTGACAGATCTTGCGTAGTTTTGTAAGGAAGAATCGGGAAAAATTGCAGTGTCCAGATGTGCAAAGCTGATAGAGACCTATCCACACAGACTCAAGGCTGTAATTGCTGCCAATGGTGCATCAACTAAATACTGACTTGAAGGAGCTGAATACGCCTACCTGGACATGGTCCTTTCCCTGTACGTGTGTATGCCTGTCTTAATACATGACTCCCTTACTCTTATACTCAACACCCTGACCATTGGGGACCAGCATTCTGTACACCTTATCCCATTGTGTAGCCACGTTCAGTGAACTATCTGCCTGGATCCCAAGTTCACTCTTTTCACCAATGCTGGGAAGGAGTCAATCATTAACATTATACTTTTTTCTTTCATTTGACCTCCCAAAGTGCAATACCGCATTCCCTCCCAGATTAAATTCCTTCTGCAAATTCTCTGCATATCTGTTTGTGATCTGTGTGCATTGATCAATGTTTACACTGTCCACGATTCCACCAATCTTGCAGTCACCTGTAAACTTGTAAACCACCCATCAACATTTTCATCCAAACATTGATATATATCACACTCAGCATCATTCCCAGCATCAACCCTTGTGGGTCACCACTGTTCACGGACTTCCAGCACTACTTAGCTTTCTATGAGGAATCCATTTCTGAATTGAAATTGCAATTTATATTGAATCCCACTAAGATCTGTAGAGATCATGTCCACAGTCTTGCCGTCATCAAGCACCAAGATGTTGGGGCTGATTCTTTTTACATTATATGTCAATGATTTGAATGATGGAGTTGATGGATTTGTTGCAAAATTTGTAGATGATATGAAGAGACAGGTGGATGTGCAGGTATTTTTGAAGAAAAAGGGAAAGACAGACAGATGAAGAGAATGGGCAAATAAGTGGCAGATGGAATACAGAATTGGGAAATGTATGGTCATGTACTTCGGTTGAAGAGATATTAGGTTTGACTATTTTCTAAAGGGAGAAAAGATACAGAAAAATGAGGTGCAGAGGGATTTGGGAGTATTGTGCTTGTTCTGTAAAGGTTAATTTGCAGGTTGAGTCTGTGGTGAGGAAGGCAAATGTGAAGTTAACATTCATTTCAAGAGGACCAGAATATAAGAGCAAGGATGTGATGTTGAGACTTTATGAAGTACTGGTGAGGTCTCACTTGGAGTATTGGGAGCAGTTTTGGGCCCTTTATCTTAGGAAGGCTGAGCTGAAACTGGATGGGTTTCAAATGAGATTTTCAAAATTGATTCCAGGATTAAACAGCTTGTCGTATGAAGAGTGTTTGATGTCTCTTGGCCTTTATTCCCTGGAAGTTAGAACAATGAGGGATGATGAATTGAAACCTATCGAATGGTGAAAGGCTTTGATAAAGTTGATATGGAGAGGATGGGAATGTCTAAGACCAGAGGACACAGCCTCAGAAGAGAGGGGCATCCTTTTAGAATGGAGATGAGGAAGAATTTCTTCAGAGAGAGTGGTGAATCTGTGGAATTCATTGCCACGGGCGTCAGCTGTGCAGGCCAAGCCTTCAGGTATTTAAGGCAGAAGTTGATTGGTCCTTGATTGGTCAGTGCATGAAGGGATACAGGGAGAAGGTAGGAGATTGGGGCTGAGAGGAAAAATGTCTCAGCCAAGATGAAAAGAGAGAGCAGACTTGATGGGCCAAATCGCCTAATTCTACACCGATATGTTATTTCTGTATCACCACCACCGAATCCTCGATCAATTTTGTCAATCATGATGTGTCCACACAAAACCATCAAGCAAGCCATGCCTTTCCAAGTGTGGATGAATCCTGTAGCTCAATATTGACTCGGATCTGCTGGTTTTTAAGCAACTCCCACATGTCAGGCCTGGACTTGTCAAACAGTGGCTGCTCCCAATCAATGCCGCTTGGCTTCTGTCTTACTGCATTCTAACTTGCCCTTCTGGGATTTAGTACCTTCATACAGGATCTAATTTTATTCTTACTCATAAGTAAGAGAAATATAAGATCCCAAAATATTCACTGACTCTCAGCTGTCAGCTGGCCTGGTTTATTTCTGAAAAACTAATTCCTCTCTGTTTTGAACTCTGATTGGGCTCTACATAATGTTTCAAACACTCCTCAGATTCACTGAGCCAGTCTGGAATATCTTAGCAATAAGCAAGTTGCAGTCAATTCTAAGGAAGATAAAGTCCCCCACTTGTTACTGGGGAGAGGCAATTCAATAATCCTGTCAGTGTAACTGAAGTTTGCCGTGTAAATGAACCCTCCAGTTTGCTGTGACATTCTCAGTTGTGTAACCTTTGCACCTTTTAACCCCCTTCCCCCCACTCACATGTAAAACATTCAGACCCAGGAATGTTGAGCTGCCAGCCCTGTCCATCTGACACATACTCCTAATGTTGAAATAACCTCATTTCATCCCATCAGTCCCACCATTGGCCTGACATCGGCTCTCGTTCTTTTCAGACTGTCTTGTCATACACACATTCTCCCATTTGCTACTCCAGTTCAAACTCCGCCAAGTGACACCATCAAACCTCCTGGTGAGGATATTGGTTCCCCTCCGGTGCAGATGGAGATGGTCTTGTTTGACAGACCAAGGTTCTCGGGGATTTGCGGAATGGAAAAGCACTTCCTATAATTTAAAGCAGGAGAATCAGCAAATTTCCAGAAATCCTCCAGTCTGTACGTGCTGTGTGAGTCAGTTTTTTTTCCGCTAAAGCGCTTTGTGTCGGATAGACCGTTGAAATTGGCGGGTGTGGTAAAGTGAAGGTGGAGCTGGACGATGAGAGGCCGCTCTCGGCTCTGTCCGTCACTCTGACTCTGTCTCCTCCCCTCCCCGCCTCTGTCTCTCTGCGCGTTTCTCGGGCAGGTCGGGGCGCTGTGTATAAAAGGAGACATCAGCAGTCGGTTTGTCACTGAGCAGCGACCTGAGTGAAGCAGTATCATGTCTGGCAGAGGGAAAGGAGGCAAAGGACTGGGCAAAGGCGGAGCCAAGCGGCACCGTAAAGTGCTCCGTGATAACATCCAGGGCATCACCAAACCGGCCATCCGCCGTCTGGCTCGCCGTGGCGGCGTCAAGCGGATCTCGGGTCTGATCTACGAGGAGACCCGCGGGGTGCTGAAGGTTTTCCTGGAGAATGTGATCCGGGATGCGGTCACCTACACTGAACACGCCAAGCGCAAGACGGTCACTGCCATGGATGTGGTGTACGCTCTGAAACGCCAGGGCCGCACTCTCTATGGCTTCGGCGGCTGAAAAACTCCCACTTCCTCCCGAACACAACACAAAGGCTCTTCTAAGAGCCACCCACCGCCTCACAGAGGGAGCCGTGTCCACAACCTTTTAATTATTTTTATCGATATATTTGGCTGACCTACTTATAAAACAGATTAATCCGTTCCGCTTGAAATATCCCTGCGATTCTGCCTTTTCAGTCGGTGATTACGGCAGAAGCTCTGAATGCATTAAGATCGATCAGCATCCCCTTGTCTGTCTCGGACAGAAATCAGTTCCCTCATTCAGAGGAACGATTCTGTAATCATCCATTTAAATCTTCACTGAGACAATTATATATCAAATGAAACTGAAATTGTAGAATCCGTGATACAATTAATGGTAAATAATATAAACAAGTAATCAAGCACCGTTGCTGGGTGCTCTGAAATTGGCGGGCGATTTGAAATTAATCCTGCGCCAATCACACTGTATTCTGATAGCACCAAGTCCGACAGCCAGTAAATTCCTAGAAATCCTTCACTGTGGACGTGGTGTGTGAGGGAGTTTTCTTTCCCCTCTCTGGAGCTCTGTGTTTCGGATAGACCGTTGGAAATTGCCGGCTGAAGTAAAGTGAAGGCCGAGCTGGACGATGAGAGGCCGCTGACGGCCCTGTCTGTCACTCTGACTCTGTCCCCTCACCTCCCCGCCTCTGTCTCTCTGCGCGTTTCTCGGTCAGGAGTAGTGGCAGAGGATTGGAGGATGGGTTATGTTATCCAGTCACGTAGGAAAGGATCGATGGAAAACCAAACACAAGACATTGTTCAGATTCTGGACGGTCTCGGCCTGAAACGTCGGCTGTTTACTGTTTCTCACAGATTCTGCCTGGCCTGCTGAGTTCCTCCAGCACTGTGCGGGTATCGCTGCAAGGAAAAGCCTGGGAGCTGAGTCAGGTCTGCTGCTGCAGTTCATTCATTAAAGACTCGGCTGACAATGTCAATGCCCGGCTCAGCAAATATGGTGCAGGAGTAGTCCATTCAGCCCTTCGAGTCTGCAAACAAGAACAAGAGATGTTCCATTGTCAATGACGAACCAGGGCAGAACTGCCGTGGGGAATGGTCGGACCCTGGGAGTGCTGTAAAACAGAGAGACATCGGGGTGCAGATATCGAATTCCTTCAAAGTGTAAACACAGGTAGGCAGGACGGTGAAGGTGGTGTTTGCCACACTTGCATTCATCGGGAGAGTATTGGGCACTGGACTGTGACGTCACATTACAGCTATCCCAGCCTTGGGGAAACCACTCTTGGAGCAGGGCGTACAGTTATAGTTGCCCAGTGATCAGAGGGTGACATTAAACTGGAGAGGGTGCAAAAGGGATTTAACAGGAGGCTGGATAGGCTGGAACATTCTCACCAGAGTGTATGTGACATTAGAGAGGCTGATAAAATAATGGCAGACAATGCTACGGTCAATAGTGAATCTGTAATCTCCAGGGTCATGGAGTTGGAAGCTAGAGATTAAGGTATACAGTGCGAGAGGAAAGATTTAACTGGAACCCTGAGGAGCAGGTTTTGTTCACAGAATGTGCTGTTTAAATGGAACAAACTACCTCCAGTGATGGAATAGGGGGGGCACAGTTGCCAAATCTCTTGGACTGTGGGAAGGGAAGTTTCACAGGGACATGGGACAAATTCAGGTAACTGACAATGGTTTTGTTTGTCCACTTGGCCAGCATGGATGTGTTGGGCTGATGGGCCTGTTTCTGTGCTGCATAATTTAGTGACTAGGTCTGTTGCTGTGACAGAGCGGGAGGGACAGGGTCAGTAGTGAGAAGGTTTGGGGGATGTAGACAGGAGAGTGAATGGTTGAGGATGGGGCGGATGGAACAGAATGTGGGGAAATGTGAGATCACCCATTCCCAGAATCAAACTGTAAGAGTCATTTCCACACGGGGATGTTCAGAGGAACCTGGGTGTCCTTGTAAACAAATCACTTGAGTTAACGTGCAGATACAACAAGTAATGAGAGAGGCAAACAGTATTTTGTCCTGTGATCCAGGAGGAGTGGAGAAGAGGGGTACAGATGTCTCACTGGATTCTATTGGGCCCTGGTGAGAGCACAGCTTGAATGTAGTGTCCGGGTTTGGTCACACTTCCTCAGGAAGGATATCCCTGCAATAGAGAGAGTTCAGTGACTATTCCCCACACTGACTGGGCTGGTTCTAGGGATGGAGGGTCGGTTATGTGAGAGGAGAATGAGTGGACTGGGTCTGTATTCCTGCAGTTAATGAGAAAACGAGGAAATCTGTTAGATTCTTTCAGGATGTGACAGACAGCAGGCAAGGAGGATCTTTCCTCTGAATGAAAGCTCCATAACTTAAGAAAATACCCTCAGAATGAGGCATAAATCACAAACACAAGATAATCTGCTGATGGTGGAAATCCAAAGCAACACATACAAAATGCTGGAGGAACTCAGCAGGACAGGCAGCCTTTATGGAAAAGAGTAAACAGTTGACAAGTCATCCCGAGACCCTTCCAGCAGATCTCGTCCTGGTAATGGTTCTTTGCCCAAAGCATCGACTCATTAATCTTTTCCATAGATGCTGCCCAGCCTGCTGACTTCCACCAGCATTTTGTTTCTGTTGATCAGATTGAGGTGACAAGCATTCAGGATGGAAATGAGATCATATTCCTTTAAGCTGAGAACTAGGAACTTCTGTATTCCTTATATAAGGAATCTGGAGCCTCAGGTGCTGGGTTGAGTCAAAGCTGAGATCAACAGTCTCTGGGAAAATTTTAGTCTCTAAGTGAGTCCATAAGACCATCAGATTTAGGAGCAGAATTTGGCCATTTGGCCCATCGAGCCTGCTCTGCCATTTCATCATTACTGATCAATTTTTCCTCTTAGCCCCAATCTCTGCCTATATCCAGTGATTTGGCCTCTACAGCCGCATGTGACCAAAAATTCCTCCGATTCACCACTCTCTGGCTGAAGGAATTCCTCCTCATCTCCATTCTAAAAGGATGTCCTTCTATTTTGAAGTTGTGTGGTCTGGTTTTAGACACTCCCACCACAGGAAAAATCCTCAAATCCTCAATCAAGCCCTTTCGCTATTTGATAGGTTTCAATTCAGTAACCCTTCTTTCTTTGAATTTCCAGTGAATAGAGGCCTAGTGAGGTGAAAAGCTCTTCATTAGACAAGTCATTTAATCCTGGGTAAAATTCCCCATTTGTGATGTAATGTCAGTACAATAAATTCTGGATTTCAGAGATTTTTGCATTTTGGAATCATGGATCAATCTGTCCGACGTTAATCACTAGTTTCTACTGCAGTAAACTTGTTAATTTAACCCACGCAATCCCAGGCACATAGAGGCAAAATAAAGACTAGTGTAAATTTAGAGTAGGGAAGTTGAACTGTACTTGGAGGTAAAGCCTGATTACTAGGCCTCAGAACATTCTATTCCCCAAATGGTCAAAATAAAGCCAAGTAACAAGGTCGAAAATACCCACAACTTGCAGAATTACACGCTTCTCATTATCTTGGTCCATGGGATAAACACGGCGGGCCTGATCCACCCTGTCTGCGTTGCCTGGGCGATATTGTCTCATGATTAAAGACCCGAAATACCCAATGACCCTAAGTTGTATTATTGATGATGTGCCCCTTTGCACACCCGGTTCCCTAAGCCAAGTGGTGTTGAACCACGATAATGAAAGGCATCAGCCACTGTGTGGCTCCACTACACTACCCCATCCACCATAGCCCCACATAGCTCATCATACTAAACTCTACAGACTTATCTCTCCCAGCATATATACATCCACCAGGCCTACCCTCAAACCTAATCCAGAGGTCCAAGGGGACAAACAGCCCCACAAACACGATGACTAGTGTCAGGAGGAGGAAAATCCAATAAAGGCAAGTGTTGGACCTGGTGAATGAAGGCATGGGCCAGATCAAAGTGGCAGCGTTGCGTGACTCTGAATCGAGAGTGACGAGATGAAGAAGCACAAAAGGGGTGATTCTCCCACTGCCCGCATAATCTCTTTGTTATTTTGATTTTGTTCTGATAGTTCTCTGTCTATTTGTATTTTTTGGTATAATTCATATTTAATTCCAGTGTTTCTTGTCAATGTTGTGTCTGATGCAATGTGTCTGTGATGCCGTTGTTCCTCTCACCTGTGCATAAGTAAACTCGATTTGAACTTTACATTGAAATGTCTAAATCTCTCCTTCGCTCTCCTGCTGCCCTGTGTCATGAACTGAACGTCTTAGTGTTTAATTTTACAATATTTCATCTGATATTATTTTCATTCTGCTTTTGAAATTTGCGTTTCTCTTTTCAATGTCAGCCCGCACCCCCGCCTGTCTCTGCCCTTCTGTACTTCCTCCCGCATTAAACGACAGCGGTAACCGACACACATTGGCGCCGCTTCCCATCCCCCAGCGTTCCGATTGGTGATTCATTTCTCCAAACAGCCAATGGAAATGCTCAACGTTCCCATCCTCATTAACATACCACTTTGGGCGCTGCCTATTTAATCCGCGCTCCGGACAGCTTCTGCTTATTATTGTGTTTGAAACCGACGAGGAAATGCCTGATGCACCGAAACCCGCTCCCAAGAAGGGCGCCAAGAAAGCTCTGTCCAAACCGGCGAGCAAGTCTGGCAAGAAGCGCAAGAGGACGAGGAAGGAGAGTTACGCCATCTACATCTACAAAGTGATGAAGCAGGTTCACCCCGACACCGGCATCTCCTCCAAGGCCATGAGCATCATGAATTCATTCGTGAACGATATTTTCGAGCGCATCGCAGGTGAGGCTTCCCGCCTGGCCCATTACAACAAGCGGTCAACCATCAGCTCCCGGGAGATCCAGACCGCCGTGCGCCTGCTGCTACCCGGGGAGCTGGCCAAGCACGCCGTGTCCGAAGGGACAAAGGCGGTGACCAAGTACACCAGCTCCAAGTGAAGCTGTCCAGTGAGATGATCGAAAACACAACGGCTCTTTTAAGAGCCACTCACAATTTCAATGAAAGAGTTGTACTAGCATTTAGGTAATAAATTACACATATTTTATGTCTGGTTACTTTTACAAGAGCTAAATCGCGGTTGGAATAAGCTCCCACTGAACTGACAAGGAATTGTTACCCCCCCCCGCCCCCCTTCCCCATCGGTCCGTCCCACTCGGTATCCATTCCAAGCAGAGGATTGCTGCCGTTGTTTTGTTTGTGGCTTCAGGAGTTTATTGGTTCCAGTTGGGTAACTCCTGAATCTCATTTAAACTCGAGCCTGAAAGACATTATGGCTCTTTAATATGGAGAAGCGTCGATAATCCTTCTGTTTATAGATGCTGCCTGGCCTGCTGGGTTCCACCAGCATTTTGTGTGTTGTTTGAATTTCCAGCATCTGCAGATTTCCTCGTGATGGCTCTTTCATATAATAACTTTATAACTAGACTAGACGCTGTACAAAGTTTGAGATGAGCCGTTTTCCATAACGTGATAACGTTCAGACAGGGACCGACGGCGGGCAGAAGCTGAGGGTCAGTTTTATTCGGTTCCGTTACGGTTTGAAAGAAATTAGAGAATTGAGTTCCCAGACTCTCCAATATCAACTACACTTAAATCAAATGTGCCCGATTTCAGTAACAGAGGGAAATGCGAAGACCCAATCTTAAAACAGAACGGCAATTATTTAACTGGAAATTAAATTTGAAGAATAGATTTATTTTTGGCGGGCTTTTTTCCAGATTGCAGTGCACTTTGGGGAGGAGACGGTTATTTTTCCCGCTTCTACTTTTACGGACCGCAGATTGGTGATTAAGGCAGTTCTTCGATTGGAGCATTTCTCTTCACCAATGAGAATAAGCAGGATCAGACCAATCACAGACATCAGTTTGCATTCTCAAAGTAGGTATAAAATGGGCGAGTTGGGGCGGGGTGAACATTCTTTCATTCTCGTTGGAGTAGAATTGTGACTGTGGAAATGTCTGGACGTGGAAAAGGCGGCGCTGGCAAAGCTCGGTCCAAGGCCAAATCTCGCTCGTCTCGGGCTGGACTGCAGTTCCCGGTCGGCCGGGTTCACAGACTCCTGAGAAAGGGCAACTATGCCGAGCGGGTGGGTGCCGGAGCCCCGGTCTATCTGGCTGCTGTGCTCGAGTATCTGACGGCCGAAATCCTCGAATTGGCCGGCAACGCGGCCCGGGACAATAAGAAGACCCGCATCATCCCCCGGCACCTGCAGCTGGCCGTCCGCAACGACGAGGAGCTGAACAAGCTGCTGGGAGGGGTGACTATCGCTCAGGGCGGTGTGTTACCCAACATCCAGGCCGTACTGTTGCCCAAGAAAACCGGCGCTGCCAGTAAGTGAAGCGACGTGAGCTGAATCTATTTACCTAAAGGCTCTTTTCAGAGCCACTCACAATGTCTGTGGAAGGGCTGAGCGGCGGGTTCTATCCGTCGGTTTGATATCCTGCATCTGTCAGTGCCTCGACATGTTTCTTCCGCGAAAGAAACCGGAATAAATCTGCACAGAAACCGGTTCGTTTCAGTCCCGGCTTTTCCCCTCTCAGCCGACGGAATGTAGCTCTCTCCCCTCGCAGAGTATCAGTGGGTTCACTAGGCGTAGGGTGGTGAAATGAACTTCCGGAGTCAGCCCCGGGAGGGCGAATTTAATCTCCGATCACTGAACGACTCCGCTCTTCATCACCTTGAACCGCGTTGTCTGGGTTCCACATTGCGGGTTGACCCCGGACCGTTCCGGTGTGCAGAAGGGGGGAACATCGCCTGTTCGTTGCTTCATGAGCGATTCCCATCGCCTCACAGAAAAATAACATTTGCGTTTTACATTTCAGAATCAAGTTTATTATCACCGGCATGTGACATGAAATTTGTTAACTTAGCAGCAGCAGTTCAATGTCATACATAACCTGGAAGACAAAGTTATAAAATAATAAATAAAATAAAATAAAACATAATAAATAAACAAGTAAATCAGTTACGTTTATTGACTGTTATTTTGAAAAATGCAAAAACGGACATACTGTATATTAAAAAGTGAGGTAGTGTGCATAGTTTTAATGTCCATTTAGGAATCGGATGACAGAGGGGAAGAAGCTGTTCCTGAAACGCTGAGTGTGCCTTCAGGCTTCTGTATCCTACCTGACGGTAACAGTGAGAAAAGGGCATGCCCTGGGTGTTGTAAGTGTTTAATAATGGACGATGCCTTTATGAGCACCGCTCCCAAAAGATGTCCTGGGTACTATCAGCAGCTTCTTTCGGTGCTGTGCCGTAGCCCCTCCATACTCTCCGCGCACAACTATACAGGTCTCTGACTGTCTACAAAGGTACTTTTACCCTGTGGAACCGACCGTATTTACTGAAAAAAACTCGTCCACCCAGGCCTCTGAATATAAATGAACATTTTGCCAAAGAGTGGGTCAGTTTGATCAGATCTGCCGAGAGACTCCCTATGTGAGCCGGTGCGTCGTTCTGAGTTTGGTTTGTGCCAGGGAGAAAAGGGTGGGGTGGGTGGATCGAGTTCTTCAGCACCGTAGTACCAGTCACTTCTCTACAAATTCCTGTCTGTCTGAGACTTCCCTAAATACCCCTGTGCTCTCTGCCTCTGCCACCACCCCTGACAGTGCATTCCAAGTCTCCATCACTGTTCCCTTCACTTTCTTCCTCAGATCTTAAATACATGTCTTTTAGTAGAAGACATTTCCCTCCTGTGAAAAATATTACTGGCTATTTACACCAACTATGTCCTGCAAAATTGTATAAATTTCTGTCAGATCTCTCCTGAGCTGACGCCACTCCAGAGGAAAAAGCTCCAGCATGTCGAGCCTCTCCTCACCTCACTCCTCCTCCAGACATCCTGCTTAACAACTTCTGCACCTGCATCGAAACCTCCACATGCTTCCTAGAATGAGGTGACCGGAACTGAACACTGTGCTCTCACTGTGGCCGAACCAGCATTTTATAAACTGTAACATGATATCCTGGTGATTGAACTCAATGCCTTGCCCGGTGAAGGCAAACATGCCGTACACCGGCTTTACCACCCTGTCAACCTGTGCTCCCAGTTTCAGGGAACCAATCTGCCCGGACCCAACATCCTTCTGTATGTTAATGTTCCTGCCGTTACCTGTGTACCCACGCGTTATGTTGGACGTGCACCCCTGGGTATCCTTTTCACCACAATGAATGTACAGAATGCAGTGGGGTTATCTTTAATCCTGCTCATCAGAGATTTTTCATCACTGTTTCTCACTCTCCAAATGTTCTTGTGTTCCCTTCCTTGTTTTAAATATCATCCTCTAACATCCTGTTTGATTCCAGCTTCCTAAGCCTTGCATAAGCTTCTCACTCGTCCTCGACTAAGTTTACTTCCTCTCTCATCATCCAAGGTTCCTGAACCTTGCCATCCTGGACCCTCCCCCTTACAGGAACAAACTGGCCCTGAATCACTGTGCAGCTGTCTTTAAACAAACTCATGTCAGATGAGGATTTGCTTCAAAATCCATCCTTACAGTATTAAGCATCAAACTTGGCGTTAATCTCTCCATTCAGTGACTGGTGTTCTGGTTCACATCCCCCTGTCAATCTCATTTCAACCCTGCCAGGGAGCAACAATGAACCTCATGATACTGACACCCCCCCCCCCCTGTGAAGGTGCAAACCACCCTTCCCCCCCCCCCTTGTAAATGTCACCTCTGGACCTGAAGACGTTCCAGTGTTCTGGAATCCTGAAACCCTGTCCCTGCACCAGCTCCTCAGCCACACACTCATCTGCTCTAACTTTCTGTCCCCACCCGAACTACCACAGAGTAACACAAAAATTATAACCTTTCAGGTCCTGCACTTTAACTTGTTCCCTAACTCTCTATATTCACTGTGGGACCTCATCCATTTTCTACCTGTCCACTGCTACTGACGTGAACCACCACCTCTGGCTGAGTGAACATTGTTCAGTTGCTGCTCTGAGACATCCCTGACACTCAGTTATGCAATTTACAAAACTTCGAAACCGACTAAAAAAGTTATTAAGAAATACGAAGGGAAGCTAGCCATTAGTATGAAAGAGGATACCAGAAGATTCTTCAGATATATAAAGTGTAAAAGAGAGGCAAAAGTAGATGCTGCTGGAGACGTAGTAATGGGGTACAGGGAAGTGGCAGAGAAGCTGAATAAGTATTGTGCATCAGTCTTCACTGTGGAAGAGACTGGCAGTCTGCTGGAAATTCAGGAGAATTGGGCAGAAATGAGTGAATTGGCCTTTACTAGGGAAAAGCTGCTTGGGAAACTGAAAGATCTGAAGGTAGATAAATCAGCTGGACGGGACTTTCTACACCAGTGCTATGAAAGAGGTGACTGAAGAGATAGTGGCAGTTTTAGGAATAATCATTCTATAATCCCTGTATTCTGGCGTGGCTCTGGAGAAGAGGAAAATTGCAAACATTATTCCACTCTTGAAGGAGGGAGAAGGGCAGAAGAGAGGAAATCATCGGCCAGTCAGTCTGACCTCAGTGGTTGGGAAGATGATGGCCTCGATGTATTTTCGGGCTACTTGGAGACACATGATAAAATAGGACAAAGTCAGCATCGTTTCCTTTAGGCCCAAGGTGTACAAGATGATGAGAGGCATCGATCGTGTGGATAGTCAGAGGCTTTTTCTCAGGGCTGAACTGGCTGCACAAGAGGACACAGGTTAAGGTGCTGGGGAGCAGGAATAGAGATGTCGGGTAAGTTTTTTACTCAGAGAGTGGTGAGTGCGTGGAATGCGTGGAGGCGGATACGATAGGGTCTTTTAAGAGACTTTTGGATAGGTAAGCCCAGTAATTCCTAAAGTAGGGACATGTTCAGCACAAATTTTTCGGCCGAAAGGTCTGTTTGGTGCTGTAGGTTTTCTATGCTTCTATTAACTTACTTTGGATTAAAATGTTGACTTTGACAATATTTTTCCGTAATGTTCTGTTTTCATGAAGGGTTCAGTGATCTAGTTACAACGTTTTTCTATCCCAAATTGTAAAAGATTATCCACACAAGTATGGAAAATACAAATATTAAATATTTATAAGACCGAAAAGTCAAATTAAAATGTGAATACTACTGTCTATAAAACACTCAATTCCTGTAGGTAGAGGGTGGTCACTGTTCAGGAACAGAGACTTTGTGTGTCTTTGTCTCCACCACCTCCTCTGGCAGCTTGTCTGGGATACCAGCTATTCTCTGTATCAAATATTTACCATTCAGATTCCCTTTAAACACACCCTCTTACCTTACAACTATTCCCTTTAGCTTCAGACAGCCACACCACTGGAAACAGCCTCTGCTTCTCTAACCTTTGTAAGCCTCACATAATTTTATTCACCTCCAGCAACTCAGCCTTCAGATTCCCTTTCAACGTCCACCCTGTCACATCAAAACTATCCCGTTCAGTTTTAGGATGGAGAAAACAGTTGCTTCCCTAAAAGACCCTGTGGAGTGAACAGTTTCTGCCTACCCATCCCTAGAAGATGTCCCATTGATCCATGAAACTGGCACTCTGTCCCCTGCACCAGCTCCTGTGCCACACGTTCATCACTGGTATCTCTCTATATCTCCCCCCACTAACAAGTGTCACTGGGAGTAATACAGAGCTTACTACTTTTTAGTTTCTGTCTGATTTCTCTAAACTGACTGCACAGGACACAACCCTCCGTATCCCTACATTGCTATTACCAACACGCACCGTCCACCACGATGTCCGGCTGCTCAGCCTTCCCTTTGAAATGTCCTGCAGCTGCTCCGAGACCATCGGACCAGAAGACGCAGCAGCAGAATTAGCCCATTTGGCCCATCCAGTCGGATGCACCATTATGCCAGGAATAAGGGATCATGACAGATTTCTTAACCCTCTCAAATGCACTTATCCCACCCCCCACCCCCCCCCCCCCACAATCGAGAACCTCCACATTAAATATACCCAATGAATTGGCCACATCCGTCTGTGGGGATGAATTCAGAGTCAGAACCAGAATCAGGTTTATTACCACCGGCAGGTGTCAGGAAATTTGTTAATTTAGCAGCAGCAGTTCAATGCATGACTTGCTAATATAGAAACAATAAATTACTGTATATATGGATATGTATATTAAGTAAATTAAAAAGGTGCAAAAACAGAAATATTATAAATAATATATAGAATTCATCTACAGCAGTTTTTGAGTGTGTTAAAGTGACAAACCAAATATCTTCAAACTCCTGATGAAATATACGCGTTGTCTTGCCTTCTTTATACTGTAGCTGCATCAAGAGAGATATTGACACCCAGGAACTTAAAATTGTTCACTGTGTCCACTTCTGATCCCTCTATGAGGATTGGTTTATGTTCCCTCGTCTGACCCTTCCTTCAATCAGCTGTTTTGTCTTAATGACATTAAGCCCAAGGTTGTTGCTGCGACACCACTCAACTAGCTGGTATATCCCACTCCTGTAAGTCCAATAATCTCCATCTGAGATTCTACCAACAATGGTTGTATGCAGCATATATCTAGATTGCATTTGTGCTATATTTAGTCACATAGTCATGGGCTTAGAGGGAGTAGAGCAGTTGGCTAAGCACACATCCTTGAGATGCACTAGGGCCAATGTTGATCTTCAGTGAAGAGCAGATATTTGAATTGACTTTATTTCTTGCATCTTTCACATACATGAGGATTAAAAATCTACGTTATGTCTCTGTCTAAATATGCAATGTGCAATCACAGTGATTTATAATAATTGATAATAAATAGAAAAGCCATTGTAACATAGAGGTCCCCTCAAATCAGCGTGAGGTAATCAGTCTGATGGAAGGAGCTGTCCAGAAGCCTGTTGGTTCTGTCTTTTGTGCTGTGGTACCGTTTCCTGGATGGTTGCTGCTGGAATAGATTGTGCTTGGGGTGACTGGGGTCCACAATGATCCCTCGGGCCCTTTTCTCACGCCTGTCTTTGTCAATGTCCTGAATCATGGGAAGTTGACAACAACAGATGCGCTGGGCTGTGCTGCAATTAAGGGAGGTACTGTTCCCATACCAGGCAGTGATGCAGCCAGTCGGGATGCTCCAAATGATGCTCCTGTAGAACGTTCTTAGGATTTGGGAGGTGAACGAGGCGCTATTGTGCTTTTTTCACCACACAGCAGGTACGTACAGACCACACGAGATCCTTGGGTATGTTGATGCCGAGGAATTTAAAGCTGTTTACCTTCTCAACCCCAGATCCATTGATGTCAATAGGGGTTAGCCCGTCTCCATATATCCACACAATCTGTGTGGATTATCACTAATCCTCACAGACTGTGGTTTTCCGGTTGGGAAGTCGAGGATCCATTTGCAGAGGGACCAGGTTCCGTAACTTATTGATCAGGACTGTGGGAATGATGGTGTTAAACGTTGAGCTCTAGTCAATGAGCAACATCCTGACATAGGCTACACAGATTCACTGCTCTTTACTAAGGAAATTGCTCCTTATCTTTGTTCTAACAGTATGTCCTAGTATTGTGAGGCTGTGCCCTGTGGTCCTGGACACACTATCGGAAACACCCTCCCTACTCCATTCTAGGCCTTTCAATATTTGATCTGTTTCAATGAGATTCCCTCATTCTTCTAAAGTCCTGAGACAACTGCCCCAGAGCTATCAAACAATCCTTGTGCATTAACCCTTTTATTGCCAGGATAATTTTTGTGAACTTCCTCTGGACCCTCTCCGATGCGAGCATGTAGCTTTTTAGATAAGGGGCCCAAAACAGTTCACAATACTCCAAGTGTGATCGGACCAATGCTTCCATCCTTGCTTTTGTATTGTAGTCCTCTTGAAATGAATGCCGACATTTGGTTTCCTTACCATTCATTCGACTGGCAAGTTTATCTTCAGGAAATCCTGCACGTCTGAGACGGACCTGACCCCAGTACCCAGGAGACAACGCACCATCGTGTCATCCCTGTTGCTGCCACAGAATCTCCTGCACATCCCCTGTACTGTGAGTCTGCTGTCATCACTGCTCTGCTTGACCATTCCTCCCGCGGAGCATCAGTCTGGGGTCTCAGTACCACCGACCTGGCGGGCTGCTGTCTCTGGTTTGTCATCCCAGGGGTATCCAAAGGAGTGTACTTGTTGCTGAGTGTCACGGCCACAGGGAGACATTGCACCGTGTGTCTCTTCACCTTTCCGTCATGGTGGTCACCCAACAATCTGCAGCCTGACGTCATTGTGACCAACTCACTGAACCTCTGGTCTCAGCATCCTGGAAACTCTCGGTCTGTCCATCTCCATCTTCATTTCCTTCACACGGTCAGTCAGGAGCTGCACCTCGGTGCACTTCCCCCATGTGAAGTTATCGGGGACACTGAGTGACTCCCACATCCTGAGGTGGAGCATGTCACTGCCATAACTGTAATTCCAGCCACTCTGATGGGGAGAGGAATTCCAAAGAAATCCTCTGACATTTGACTTCCCAGAGTACACTGACTTATCTCCCATTTCTCTGCGCACATTTCCAGCTGGTCTATGTTCTGCTGAATCCTTTGGCAACTTTCCTCACGATCCATAACTGCATCAGTTTCTGTGTCTCTGCAGACCAACAAATCAGCCCTCCTTCATTTTCATCCAAATCATTTCACAAAGAGTAGAATTCCTTGTGGGCCCCACTGTTCACAGGTGTCCAGTCAGAATCACACCCCTCAACCATTACCTTCTGTGTTCTCTGAACAAGCTGCATTTTGAATATACTCTACCAAATTTCCTTTGAGCCATGTGCTTCCATGCTGTGGATCAGCCCACAATGGGGACTCTTGTTGAAAGCTTTACCAAAGTCCTTGTGTCCTACACCCATTACCCAACTCTCATCGATTGAATTTGTCACTTAAAACGTTCGGCCATGTTTGCGAGACTTGATGTTGCCCATGCAAAGCGATATTGGCTACTCTGATGATTAGTTCAGTGCAGAGTGGATCAGCGAACTGAACCGGCTTGTCCCTGGCCTCAGGCAGAACAACCTGACCTTTTCAATCTGGCCCTGCATCTAAATCATCGTCCAGACATTGAGTTCAGTCGCTTTGATATGATTTGGGGCCTGGTCCCCGCCACCTCGATTTGGCCTGTAAATGACTTTTCCTTTTCAGCCCGGATTTTAATCAGCAGCTTGGAGACTGACGGAGTCACACGGAACTGTGGAAGACTCCTCACTATTCAAATCCTTTGCAACATCATTGAGCGATGGTGGTATAGTGGTGAGCATAGCTGCCTTCCAAGCAGTTGATCCGGGTTCGATTCCCAGCCATCGCAGGTTGTACAGTTTTAGACTACAGAACAACTAAACCTCTTACACCAAGGAACTCCAAAGGCCGAGTAATGACTCACTATAATTGACGCTGCGAGTTTAAGACTGGTTCATTAGTCATCATCCACTGTGTCGTGGATCAGAGATGGAATTAACATCGCTCAAGAGTTTCCCGTTAAATCCTGTTCTGACTCTATTCCAGATTCTGCAAGAATGGACACTTCACAGGAAGGATCGACAGAATTTATAAAGCATTGCCTGGACGTTGCCTGATCAAAGTATTTGAGCTTTCATTGGGATGTCAGAGCCTGAGAAGAAACTTGACTGAATTATGAGGCAGAAAGTTATGAGAGACTGGGCAACACGAGTGAATCTGCAGATGCTGGAAATGAATAAAAACACAAAATGCTGGCAGATCTCAGCAGGCCAGACAGCATCTATGGGAGGAGGTAGTGACGACGTCTGCCAGCATTTTGTGTTTTTATGAGAGACGTAGATTGGGCAGAGTCAGAATTGGTTCCCAGGGTAAGGATTTGAAATTCTAACGGGAATGAATGTAAGGTCGGAGTGGGAGAGAGTTTAAAGAAGATGTGCGGCTCACGTTTTCAGACGGAGTGGGGCGGGTGCTTGGAACGGGCTGCCAGGTTCAGAGACGGAAGGGTGTACGATGTTTTTAGATAGACACATGAATATGTTAGTGTGCAGCGACATGGATAGAGGCACAAAGAGAAAATCGCAGGTGATGGAAATCCAAACAACACAGAAAATGTTGGAAGAAGTCAGCAGTCCAGGTAGCACCTGTGGGAAAAATAGAGTGGACGTTTCGGGCCGAGTCCCTTCATCCTGGCTGGAGAAAAAACGACGAGGAATCAGAGCCAGACGGTGGGGGGGGGGGGGGGGGGGTGGGGAGGAGGAAGACACACGAGATGACAGGTGAAACCAGTGGGGGGGGGTGTCTGTTAAATTAAAGGCCTGAAACTTTGATTGGTGAAAGAGATCCTGGGCTGGTTAACAGGGAAGGGGATAAGACCATGGAAGAAAGAAAAGGGGGAGGAACACCAGAGGGAGGTGACGGACAGGTAATGGATAAGGTCAGAGATGGAAAAGTGAATGGGGCTTCGTGAAGGAAGGGGCATTACCGGACGTTTGAGAAATCGATGTTCATGGCATCAGGTTGGAGGCGACGCACACGGAATATAATGTGTTGCTCTTCCACCCTGAGTGTAGCCTCATCGTTACAATACAGGAGACCTCGGGCTAATGGGCTATTTTGTCGGCATTGGAACGGGAAGTGGAATTAAAATGGGTGGCCGCTGGGAGATCTCGCTTGTTCTGGTGGACGGAGTGTAAGGTGCTCACTGAAGTGGACTCCTAATCTGTGTCGGGTCTCACCGATATACAGGAGGCCACACTGGACAAACTGGACACGGTAGATGATCCTGAAAGACTCACAGCTGAGGTGTCCCCTTACTTGGAAGGATTTCTTGGGGCCCTGAATGGTGATGAGGGCGGATGTGTAGGGGCTCTTGTTTCACTTGCAAGGATGAGGGCCAGGAGAGAGATTAGTGGGAGGGACGAACACACATGGGATTCACATGGGATCCCTGCAGAAAGTAGAGGGGGGAGGAAAAATGTGTTTCGTGGTGGGATCCCGCCGGAGATGGCGGAAGTTACCGAGAATTGTGTGCTGGAGGCGGAGGCTGGTGGGGGGGGGGAGGTAGGTGACCACAAGACAAACCCTATCCTGGCGGAGGGCGCGAGGATGGGGTAAGGGCAGACGTGAGCAAAATGGGAGAGATTCTGTTGAGGGCAGCTTTGATGGTGGAAGAAAGGAGGCCCCTTTCTTTGAAAAAAACACAATATCTCCTCTGCTCTTGAATGAACCTCCTGCGGACACGGAGGAATTGAGAGAAGGGACTGGCTTTGTTACAAGTAACGGGGTCGGAAGAGGTGTAGTCCAGGTTGCTGTGGGAGTCTGTGGTTATAACAGGCATCAGGAGACAAGCTGTCTGCAGAGATAGAGACAGAGAGATCGAGTAAAGGGAGGGAGGTGTCCGATAGGGACCAGGTAAACTTTTGGGCTGGGTGGAAGTTACAAGCAAAGCTGATGAAGTGGACGAGTTCCACGCGGGTGCAGAAAGAACCGCAATGTTGCCGTTTATGTATGTGGTACAGGAAAAGTGAGGGAGCGATATCAGTGTTGGCTTGGAACAGAGACCTTCCCGGTGCGGGGGGTGTGGAGTTGCTGGACATGTATTGGGTTTGGACATCCATAGTGAAAATAAGATGGTCGAGGACCGATGCGGGATGAAACCAATTAGACTCCAACTGAATGACCAAATTAAATCAACACCAGGACGTTACACCCGGCAAGTCGGTTAGTTCCAAGGATGTCGCTCGAGGCAACACACACTTATGGACAAAGAGAAGCGGACCTTACACACTCATTGAACCACAGAACATTACAGCACAGAAACAGGCCTCTTGGCCCTTCGTGGCTGTGCCGAAGCAGTTTTCTGCCTATTCCCACTGACCCGCACCTGGACCATATCTCTCCAAACCCCTCTCATCCATGTACCTGTCCAAGTTTTTCTTAAATGTCAAAGTGATCCCGCATTCACCACTTCATCTGGCAGCTCATTCCACACTCCCACCAGTCTCTGCGTCAAGAAGCTTCCGCCAATGATCCTTTTAAACTTTTCCCCCTTCACCCTTAACCCATGACCTCTGTTTTTTTTCTACACTGGCCTCAGTGGAAAAAGCCTGCTTGCATTGACTCTATCTATACCCATCATAATTTTATACTCCTCTATCAAATCTCCCCTCATTCTCCTACGCTTCAGGGAATAAAGTCCTAACCTATTCAACCTTTCACTGTAACTCATTTTCTCAAGTCCCAGCAACATCCTTGTAAACTTTCTTTGCACTCTTTCAACCTTATTAATATCCTTCCTGTAATTAGATGACCAAAACTGCACACAATACTCCAAATACGGTCCCACCAATGTCTTATACAACCTCACCATTACATTCCAACTCTTATACTCAATACTTTGATTTGATCTCTCGGAACAGCTTTCTGTACCTCGGTACGCGACAACAAGCATTTTAAATGCCACTGAACGTGGTGAGGCAGTAGCAGGAATAGCGCAGCATTTCCCAGCGGGCAAAACAGCAGAAAAACCTGCTGGGCACCAGCGTCCCTGGGTGGGCTCGAACCACCAACCTTTCGGTTAACAGCCGAACGCGCTGACCGATTGCGCCACAGAGACAATCTAGAATAGGTTTCTGTAAATGGTCCACTCCAGCTTTCCCAGATGGTGATTAACAATTGATGCTGTGACCCGGCTTTTCACGGTCTATATGAATGGTTTGCACCAGAGGGTGACAGACTACTTAAAACTGAAAACGCTGAAACCACATATGTTTTGAGAGGCAGGTTTTGAAGCATATCAGCTCTTGTCTAAATGGTGACTTGGATCCTCTCTAATTCACCTACTGAAGCAACAGCAGATGTGTCTCGTTGGCTCTTTACACAACTCTAGAACATCTGGACAGCGAAAAAGCAAACTTTATTGACTACAGCTCAGCATTTAACACCACCATCCCCTCAAAACTAATCAGCACACTGCAAGACATGGGCTTCAATACCCACCTGTGCGATTGGTTCCTGGATTTCCTCAGTTGCAAACCGCAGTCAGTTCGGATTGGCAAAAATATCTCCTCCACAATCTCTGTCAGCACAGGAGCACCACAGGGACATGAGCTTAGCCCCCAGCTCCACTCACTTTCGACCTATGTCTGTGTGGCTAAGTACAGCTCCAACACCATATACAAGTTTACAAACATGCCAGATCTCCCAGTGGCCACACATTTTAAATCCACGTCCCATTCCCATTCTGATATGTTAATCTATGGCCACCTCTACTGTCGAGATGAAGCCACATTCAGGTTGAAGGAACAACACCTTATATTCTGTCTGGGTAACCTCCAACCTGATGGCATGAAGACTGATTTCTCTAACTTCCGTTAATGCTTCTCCCACCTTACCCCATCACCTATTTATTTATGTATTGATTGATTGCTTATTCATTCATCCACCCACCCATCCACTCATTTATCTATCTATCTATCTATTTATTTATTTATCTATCTATTTGTTTATTTATTTATTTATTTATTATCACCCTTTTCCCTCTTTTTTCCTTTTTTTTCTCTCTCTGTTCCTTTCACATTCACTCCTTGCCTGCTGTCCAGCTCCCTCTGGTGCTTCATCCCTCCCTCTCCAGTCTGCTCCTATCATTTCGGATCTCCCCCTCTCCCTCCCACTTTCAAATCTCCCACTATCTCTTCTTTCAGGGTCTCGGCCCGAAACGTCGACTGTATTTCTTCCTGTAGATGTTGTCTGGCCTGCTGCGTTCACCAGCATTTTGTCTGTGTTACAAGTTTACTGATTACACTACTGTTGGGGGCTGTAACAAAGGGAGTTATGAATGATCATACAGGAGGGAGATCGAAATTTGGCCGATTGACAAAATAACAACAACCACTTTCTCAATGACAGTAAACCAAGGGACTGATTGTAGACTTTAGGAGAGGAAACGGGAGATACAGGAGCCAGTACTCAAAGGACAAACTGAGTTGGAGAGAGTCAGTAACTTTAAATTCCTGACCTGTCCAGGACCTTATACAATGAAAGCACAACAGCACCTGTACTTGCTCAGGACTCTGCGGAGGTTCAGCCTGTGGAAAGTGTGCTGACTGCCTGTAATACAGCCTGGTAAAGGAACATAGTGGAACATATGGAACAGATAGGAACATAGGCCTTTGAGTGGAAAATAACACGAAATGTAGTAGATTCAGCCCAGGTATATCACAGTTAAAAAATTCATTACCACTGAGCACTTCCACATGAAATTTTGCTGTAGGAAAGCAACATAAATCATCAAAGATCCTCACCACCCAGACAATGCACTTTTCTCACTGCTACCATCAGGTAGAAGGTACAGGTACCTCAGGACTCGCAGCGCCAGGTTCAAGAACAGTTACTACCCCTCAACCATCAGGGGCTTGAACAAAAGCGGATAGTTACATTCATTTAAGGATTGTGTTATATCGTTAATTCATGCTCCATATTTATTGCTATTTATTTTTCTGCATTTGCACAGTTTGATAACAGATTATAGTTCCTCATATTTACAGTTCACAGTTACTGTTCTATAGTTTTGCTCAGAATACCCGCAGAAAAAGAAACTCAGCGTTGTATCTGGTGACACGTCTGTATTGTGAGAATACATTTTACTTTGTACTTTGGACTATATGGTGACATATGCGTATTGTGATAACAACTTATTTTGGATTAAATTTTTGGCTTTGCAATATTTTTCCGTAACTTTCTTGTTTCATGAAATGTTCAGTGATCTTGTTCCAATGTTTTTACCCAAAATTATAAAAGATCATCGAAACAAAAATGTACAAAATACAAACATTAAGTATTTATAAGACCGAGGAGTCAAATTACAATATGAATATTACTGTCTATAACACACTGAATTCCCGAGGGAGGGAGAGGGGTCACCATTCACCGAAATCCCCCACTATTCCCACTCTGTTTACAATTCTCACAAGTTTTTCAGCGGCTCCACTGATTGACAGCTCCCTCTGCCCCGCCCACGGGCTACTGAGTCTCGTCACGCGACAAAACGATTTGCCTGATCGTGACGCGCTGACGTCACAGAGGTACCAGTTCCACCGACGTCGTTTCCTGGGGAACGATCCGGAATGGTGGACACGGGGTTGTGGTAAAGTGGAGTCGGTCTCTACTTTGGGTTTCGGCTCCAGTGTGGGAATCGGCCTCTCCTCTTCCTGCCCCCGGAACAGTGAGTGTCTGTCAGCGCCTCACCGCACCGGCTCTCTGCCTCAGGTACAATATTTAAACCATATTTGCACAGTTACGTGGATAGGAAAGGTTGAGAGGGACACGGGCCTAATGCAGGCGGATGGGACGAGTTCAGGTCGACAACTTGGTCGGCGTGGATGAGTTTTACCGAAGGGACGGTTTCAGTATAAATCACTGACTCTATTTTGGGAGGTTAATTCCGGATGTCAGCTGAACTCTGTGTGAAATATTTACTACTCAGATCCCTTTTAAATCTGTATGTAAACAGTTTTGTACAATTCCAATGAGAAGCAGTTCTTTGGCTGATAAGGCAAGTAGTACACACAACCCTGTCTCTCTGTGATGCCACATACAGGGAACTGTGTAACAATATTAGAGACACTTGCACAGGTAGTTCCGTGAGCAAGGCCTGGAGGGATATGAAACTAATTCAGGAAAGTGGGATTATTGTAGCTGTGCGTGATGGGGAGCATAAATGTGATGGGGCGGAGGGTCTGTTTCTATCCTGGACAACCCTGACCACAACAGTCCTCCACTGCAGTGGGGTTTGTTACCTTCATTCTCAGCTGTGAGCTTGTTCCAGTGAACGCATTATACTCTGAGAAGATGTCTGCAACCTCCCACTTTGACCAAGCTGTTAGCCATCTCCTAATATTACCCAGAGCTCTTCACCAAATTCTCATATAAAAGTACTGTTACTGGTGCACAGGGAGTGGGAGCATTTTGCTAGCCTTTTGAGGGGGTTGGTTCACTATTTGACCATTAATACATTTGTCCAACCGAAATCCATTGTCCTGGGTTCTGAGTGTTTTAGGTAAGTCCATCCTGAAGTTCAGTGTTCCAGGTTCCCACTGAACTTTCACAGTCAGTGGTTTCTGCATGTCTGTACTGACCATCGAGAATCTGTCTCCACTAACTCAGCACTTGGTCTGTCTCCTACCCTGCTCTGGTGATTCAAATGCTCAATAAGATGGTCCTTAAATACCAGCCTGCACCACCCCCACAGGCAATGTGTTCCCGATTGTAAACACCTTCTGGAGAAAGAGGACAGTTTTCCTCCTATCCTCTTTCAGACAAGAAAATTAATCACAGTTTTGCATATCATGACAGAAATGATTTTGGTAATACATTTACTTTCAGCTTTAAACTTTGTAGTCGAGAGCCGGGTGTTGTACTGGTCTGTGTCCTCACTGGCCAGTGCTGTGCTCTGGCAGCTCAGTGTGCTTGGAATACAGTGTCAGTGTTTTTACAGAAGTGTGTCCTTCTTACACAATTGATCTTGTCCAACCAGGAGCTAGGAAAATTGACTGGAGACCAGAATGATTTTTTCAGACTGTTATTGGTCACAGGATCATTCTGGGATGGTCTGAACTATCTGACCCATCAAGTTTATACCAACTCCTGCTACAACATTTCCACAGTCCCATTCCCCACTCTGTCCCCACAACTCTGCTGGTTATTTCCCCTGAAGGACCTGTCTAAGTCCTCTTTGAACACTGGTTGTCCCCGCCACCACTCTGGTGAGTCCCATATTTCCCAAGTCAAAGTCAAGAATGTCTCCCTCCCTGGTGGACCATCTACATACTGTTTCAGGAAACCTTGCTGAACACACATAACAAATAATGTCCCAACTAAGTCTCAGGTGTTAAGGCAATCCCAGTCATTCTGGGGAGATTATTCACTCAGCAAAGCTACTCTGTTATTTTTACATCAGTCCACAATCTGCTGACATATCTATTCCTACAGTACCACCCCATCACTGCGATTGCACCTTTCTCATTCCTGAGTTCCACCCACGTTGTCTCACTGGATGAGCCTCCGGGATGACCTTGAATTTGTGACATTCTGCCTGATCAGCAGCACAGCTCCCCCGACCTCATTCACCTCCCTCTGGACTGTCTGAATCTGAATCCTGCCCTTCTCTGAATCACTGTGCCATGTACTAATCCAGGCTCTAAGTACGTCTGGATTAACTGTTCCACACCTGGCACTGACACAAACACACTTCAGCCCCTCGGTGCCACTGTGCTCTTTAACTATGCAGTGGTGTACTGGGCAAATGGCATCAACACGGGTGATACCATCTGAGAATAAACTGATTAGAAAGGCTGGCGCTGTATAGGAGTCAAACTGGACACACTGGAGGCTGTGGTTGAACAAAGGACCCTACGGAAAATCCTGACAATTCTGGACAATGTTTCTCACCCTCTGCATGCCTCCTTGGCTGAACAGAGGAGCATCTTCAGTAACAGACTGAGACAACTGTGCTGCTTGGAGGAGCGTTGTATGAAGTCATCCTTACACTGGGCCATTAGGCTCTGTAATGAGTCAACCTGTAGCCGGGGAGGTGATGACACCCCCCATGTTAGACTGTTGGAGGTAACTTACTTTTTATTCCTTCTCTTACTTATAATATTTGTTTATCTGTGCACTTGTAGTACTACAGAGACAGTGTAATTTCCCATTTGGACTTACTTTCTGTGTTAATCCACATCCGTCAATGCCACTACTGACCTTTCACTCTTCCCATCAGCTGTCCTGAAAGAGCCCAATGATCAATGTAACTAAAACCCTCCGTCCTGCACCAGCTTGTGAGCCACACAAATACCTGTACCACCTTTTTATTTCTTCCTTCGCTAACAGGTCACACTGGGATTACCCCCGTCCCCATGACAGAGTTTCTGCTTAATTTGTCTCTTTTGTTAGAACCAATATGGACACGACCTCTGGCTGCTCACCCTGCCCTTTCAGAATGGCCTGTACTTGTTCAGTTACATCCTTGGTCTTGGTACCAGGGAGGTAATGTACCATCCTGTGACTTATCTGTGACTTATACACTTATCTGTGACCCGGCTAAAGAATCCCTCATCACTGAGGCTCACCGAGAACGCAGAACAGTACAGCACAGGAACAGACCCTTCTTCCCATGATGTCTGTGCTGAACACGATGTCAAATGAAACTAAATCTCTTCAGCCTGTGTTTATCTAAGACCCTGACAAATGTCCTTATCATATCTGCTTCCAGCACTCCCCGTGGCAGCCCAAACCCAGCCCTCACCACTCTCTGTACGGAAACAGAAATCTTCCCTGCCCTGAAATTCACCTTTAAATTCTCACCTGGTGTTTTAAAGCTGTGCCTTCTCATATTTAATATTTCTACCCTGGGGAAGTGATTCTGACTGTCTACCTTGTCTACACCTCTCATAGTTTTATAAACTTCTGTCAGGTCTCCCCTCAGCCTCCGTCACTCCAGGGAAAACAGTCCCAGTCAGTCTGATCTTTCCTTGTAACTCAAGCCCCCAGTCCAGGTTCCATTCCTGTGAATCGTTTCTGCGTCTTTCCAGCTTAATGACATCCTTCCCCTCGTGGTGACCAGAACTGCACAGGGTACTCCTGGTGTGGGGTAATTATTGATTTGTACAACTGTAATGTGATGTCCCAACTCCTCTCAGAGCCTTTGCCAATGAAGGTAAGCATGTCGTGCACCTTCTTCACCACCTTGTCTACATGTGTTGGCACTTTCCGGGAACTATGTACCTGTGCCTCAGGTTTATCTTTTCATCAACACTCCTCAGGACCCTGACATTCACTGGGTATGTCCTACCTGCTTTAACTTCCGAAAATCCATCAATGTGCATTTGTCTGACACTGTAACAACACTGCTCTGTTTCTCTGCACTAATGCCCCAGCAATAAATGTCAATGAACCATTCACCTTTGAACTTTGGTCATATATGGTCTTATGAACCCCTCACTGCACCCGTCACTATTTTGTTGTTCAGGCAACATCTCGACCCCTCTCTGTTTCTCTCATTTACAATTTATCTCCCCATCATAGTCTGACTTCTGATTTCTCCTGCCACTTTACATGCCATCACGCTTTGCCACCTTAAACTCCATTTTCCAAATATTCTACTCACCGACTTCTTATCCTGTTGGAGAGATCAAATGTCCAATCACACATGTCCCCCACTACATTCCCTGTTATTGACAACCATGGATTCCTCCCTCCTCTGGGTTATTAAAATCAGTAATAAATCATTGGCAATCCATAACTGGTTGCTGGGACACTCCACAAGTTATATCATCCCAGTCTGAATCAGACCTGTTATTCTGTCTCAGTATGATAACCAGTTTTCAGTCAATATTAACACACTTCCTTCCCAGTACTGAGCTCTGGTCTTGTGCACCAGCCTTTCATGTGGCACCTTGGCAAATGGCTCCTGAAAATCCAAAATCACCACTTCTCCAACTTCCCCTGTAAAGTCTCAAATCTCTGGTATGTTTGTCAAACGTGACTTAACATTCAGTAACCCAGGTTACAGAGACAAAAACCAGGTTCCAGATGGACAGGGTGGTGACGAGGCTTTTGGAACACTGGCCTTCAGTCAGGGCACCGAATATAGAAGCTGGGATGAAATGGTGCAGTTGTACAACACGTTGGTTTGGCCGCATTTCATAAATAGTGTTTAGTTTTAGTGACCATGCAGTATGACAGGCACCATTGAGCTGGAAATAGTGCAGAGGTGATTTATGGGGATGTAGTTGGATCTCGAAGGACTGATTTGTGGAAAGTGTTTTGGACTATTTTCACTGGAAAGTTGGAGAATCAGTGCTGATATTGCAGAGGTGTATTAAATAATAAGGGGCCTGGGTTGGGTCAAAGATAACTATTTTTGTCAGGGTTGGGGAATCAAGAACTAGAGGGCATTGGTTTAAGATGAGATTTAATAGGAGCCTGAAGGGCAACTTTTCCACACACAGGCTGGTCAGTGTATGGAGTGAGCTGCCGGGGGGGTGGTTGAGTCAGGTATATTTAAGAAAAGTACTTGGACAGGTAGATGGGAAGGAAAGGTTTTGAAGGATATGGGATAAGGAGGAGGATAGCCTTGTTCTTAATGTGGTGGTGAGGGGGTTACAGACCACAAGCTCAGATGGGAACTTTGGTCAGCGTGGACCATTTGAGCTGAAGGGCTCGTTTCTGTGCTGTGTGAATCTGACTGTAAACCCTGTTGACTTAGTTCAATCACATTAATCTTTTCTAAATGACTTGTTATTTCTTCACAGATTATAGACTCCAGTAGCTGAAGTGAAGTTAACTGAACTACAGTCACCTGGTTTATCTTCCACCCTTCTTCAACAATGGTTTTCAACTCCACTGGGACCTTTCCGTAACAGTGAGTTTTGACAGACTTCAATGTCTCTACTTTCTCTCCAGACTTCAGTGCAGATCATTGGGATCTGGAAATGTTTGCTTTTAGTCCCATTAGTTTCTCCCTCGTGATGACGGTTGTTACACATTATTGCACAATATTGAAATGTCAGCATCAGATATCTGTGGGATGTTTGCTGTGTCCCCACTGTGAACACTAATTCCCTGTCGGTCCTACGTTCAGTGCAGGCTGGCAATCCTGTGACACCGCTGGTGCCTGACTCCATCGGTCTCTGCTGTTACTCTGGGTTCATCAGCTTCTGCATGGGCAACAGCTTGCTTTACGTATCGTACTGCCCTGGTCTGCATATGGACTTCGACAGCCAGGGCGCAATATCCATGATCGTCCCTGACCAGCAGAGGGCCATCACCAACATGTCTGTCCACGGCCTCCTCTCCTGCTACGATGAGGCCAAATACAGGTTGGATGAGCAGCACCTCGTGTTTTCATTGTGTAGCCTCCAATCTTGATGGCATGAACATTGATTTCTCCAAATTCTGGATATCACTACACTCTGTTTCGTTCACGCCCACTTCTTTCCCACATTCTGATGCAATTTAATCCCTTCACCTCTCCTGACGCACCCTCATGACCTGCCCATCATCTCTCTCTGATTCTTTACCTCCTTCGTGTCATCCCAATTTCCGACATTCTCTCCTATTAGATTCCTTTCTCTTCATCTCTTTGACTTTTCTGCCTGTCACCCAGCTCCTTATATCATCATCCCTCTACAAACCACACACCCCGCTCACTTGTCCTCCCCCACCACCTTATCCTGGCTTTTGTCCCTTTCTTTCTCATCCCGATGAGGTTCTGAGCCCGAAATGTCAACTGTTTGCTGAGTTCCTGCAGTATTTTGTGCGTGTTTGCTTCAGTCTGTGTGTTGATTAAGCTGATCAAACTGGTACAGTGGAAGAGGAATTTGTGGAGTGGTCAGAGACAGTTACTTACAGCAGGATCTTACCCAGGAACAGGCCATTTCTGATGTAATCTGTGTAATGAGGTGGGATTACAGAGAGATCTTGTGGTGAAGGATCCCTCAGTAAGTGATCACAATGAGGGTGAACTCCAGACCACAGATTGAGGGTGAATTCAGGGTCCAGGTTTCAGGTCAGGGTTTTCCTTCCACTAGATGAGCTGCCAAGCATGGTTGACGAGCCCATCTGCCCATAGCAGTTGGTTGTATGACATTAGTAAACCAATTTGCACCTTCCCCCAACACTAGAAACAGTTCCATTGGGCTTAGTCGCTAAGCCATATATTAAAGTCAGGAGCTGGATTTGGCTGACAGAGGCAATTTGGGAGCTTGTCCCATTATCACTCCACCACTGGTTAAGACAGCTGTAAGGCATATCAGTATATGTCAGTATGTGAATGGGAAATGGAACTAGAATGCATTGCCACTGGCAGATTGTGGTTGTTGCAGCTCACAGAGCAAAGGAACTCGATGTAGTTTTACCCCAATCTGCTTCTGCTTAAATCTCTCATGACAATCAGTGCTCCATTCTCATCTCTCTTTGATATTTCCTCTTTTGTGCGTTATCCCATCTGGAGGAACACCTGAGGATCTTGAGACCACTCCTCTCCGTGTCTTCTTTCCCTCCCCTTTCACCAACACCGTCCCTACATGTAAAGTGCCTATGAAAAGTATTCATGCCCCTTGGAAGTTTTCATGTTTTATTGTTTTACGATTTTGAATCACAGTGGATTTTATTTGGCTTTTTTTACCTGATCAACAGAAAAGGACTCTTGTGTCAAAGTGAAAACAGATCTCTACAAAGTGCTCTAAATTAATTACAGATAGAAGTCACAAAATAATTGTCTGTATAAGTATTCACCTCCTTTAATTTAACACACCAAGTCATCACTGGTGCAGCCAATTGGTTTTAGGAGTTACATTTAAAGTTAAATGGAGATCACCATGTGCAGTCAAGCTGTTTCAATTGACTGTAGTAAAATACACAACTGTTCGGAGTCAGTATTCTGGCAAAGACTCCACCATGAAGACAAAAGGACACTCCAAGTAGCTAAGCAAAAAGCTTATTGAAAAGCACGAGTCAGGAGACTGATACAAGAAAATTTCCAAGTCACTGAATACCCTTGGAGTCCAGTTTAGTCATAGAAACATAGAAAACCTATAGCACCCTACAGGCCCTTCGGCCCGGAGCGTTGTGCCGAACATGTCCTTATCTTAGAAATTACCAGGCTCACCTATAGCTCTCTATTTTTTTGAAGCTCCATGGACCTATTGAAAAGCCTCTTAAAAGGCCCTATCGTATCCACTTCTACCACCGTTGCCGGCAGCCCATTCCATGCACTCACCACTCTCTGAGTAAAAAAACTTACCCCTGACATCTCCTCTGTACCTACTCCCCAGCACCTTAAACCTGTGTCCTCTTGTGGCAGCCATTTCAGCCTTGGGAAAAAGCCTCTGACTATCGACACAATCAATGCCTCTCATCATCTTGTACACCTCAATCAGGTCACCTCTCATCCTCCTTTGCTGCAAAGAGAATAGGCTGAGTTCATTCAACCTATTCTCATAAGGCATTTTCCCCAATCCAGGCAATGTCTTTGTAAATCTCCTCTGCACCCTTTCTATGGCTTCCACATCCTTCCTGTAGAGGGGTGACCAGAACTGAACACAGTTCTCCAAGTGGGTTCTGACCAAGGTTGCGTATAGCTGCAACATTACCTCTCGGCTCCTAAATTCAATTCCACGATTGATGAAGGCCAATACACCGTATGCCTTTTTGACCACTGCGCCAACCTGCGCAGCTGCTTTGTGCGTCTGTACACTCGGACCCCAGGATCTCTCTGATCCTCCACACTGCAAAGAAACTTACCATTAATACTATGTTCTGCCATCATATTTGACCAATCAAAATGAACCACTTCAGACTTATCTGGGTTGAACTCCATCTGCCGTTCCTCAGCCCAGTTTTGCATCCTATCAATGTCCCTCCGTAACCTTTGACAGCCGTCCACAGTGTCCATTACTCTTCCAACCTTTGTGTCATCAGCAAACTTACCAACCCATCCCTCCACTTCCTCATCTAGGACATTTATAAAGCTCACGAAGGGTCCCAGAACTGGTGACCGACCTCCATCCGGAATATGACCCATCTACAACCATTCTTTGCCTTCTGTGGGCAAGCGAGTTTTGGATCCACAAAGCAATGTCCCCTTGTTTCCCATGCTTCCTTACATTCTCAGTAAGCCATGCATGGGGTACCTTATCAAATGCCTTGCTGAAGTCCATATGCACTCTATCTACTGCTCTTCCTTCATGAATGTGTTTAGTTACATCCTCAAAAAATCCAATCAGGCTTGTAAGGCACATCCTGTCCTTGACAAAGCCATGCTGACTACTCCTGATCATATCATAGCTCTCCAAATCTTCATAAATCCTGCCTCTCAGGATCTTCTCCATCATCTTCCCAACCACTGAGGTAAGACTCACGGGTCTGTAATTTCCTGGGTTATCTCTACTCCCTTTCTTGAAGAAAGGAACAACATCCACAATCCTCCAATTCTCTGGAACCTCTCCTTTCCCCATTGATGGTGCAAAGATCATTGCCAGAGGCTCAGCAATCTCCACCCTTCGCCTACCCCATGTAGCCTGGGGTACATTTCGTCTGGTCCAAGTGATTTATCCAACTTTCCAAAAGCTCCAGGCCATCCTCTTTCTTAATATCTATATGCTCAAGCTTTTCAGTCTGCTACAAGTCATCACGACAATCACTAAGATCCTTTTCCATAGTGAATACTGAAGTAAAGTATTCATCAGGTACCTCTGCTATTTCCTCCTGTTGCATACACGCTTTCCCACTGTCACACTTGATAGGTCCTATTCTTTCATATCTTATCCTCTTGCTCTTCACATACTTGTAGAATGCCTTGGGGTTTTCCTTAATCCTGCCCGCCAAGGCCTTCTAATTTCCTCCTTAAGCACCTTCCCAGTAGCCTTATAAGCTTCTAGATCTCTATCATCCAGAAGTGGAAAGAATATGGCACAGTTGTAAACCTACCTCAAGCAGACAGTGTTCAAAAATTGTGCAACTGTGCAAGAAGAGAACTAGAGAAAGAGGCTGCCAAAACACCTTTGATAACTGTTGATAACCCAAGCTTCCCTGGCTAAACTGGGAGAGATTTTGCATACAATAATAGTTGCCCAGGTGTTTCACCTGCCACAGGTTTGTCAGGGAGTGGCAAAGAGAAAGCCACTGTTGAAAAAAGCTCTCATGAAATCTCACCTGGAGTTTGTCAGAGGACGAGGGGGACTCTGAAGCCAGCTGGAAGAAGGTTCTATGGTCTGAAACTAAAATAGAACTTTTTTTGCAATCAGACTAAACTCGTAAGTTTGATGTAAGCCGAACACTGCACATCATCAAAAACACACCTTTCCTACAGTCGAGAATGGTGCATTGTGCTTCACGGCAGCAAGCCCTGGAAAGCTTGTGAAGGTAGAGGGTAAAATGAATGCAGCAAAATACAGGGAAATCCTGTTAGAAAACGTAACGCAGTCTGCAAGAAAACTGAGACTTAGGAGAAGGTTTGTTTTCCAGCAAGACAATGACCACGAGCTTAAAACCAAAGCTGCATAGGAATGCTTTAAAACAGCAAAGTTAATGTCCTAGAGTGGCCAAGTCAGAGTCCAGACTTCAGTCTGTAGTTGGATTTGAAAAGAGCTTTTCACTCACAAACTGTATGCATTCTGACAGATCTTGAGTAGTTTTGTAAGGAAGAATCGGGAAAAATTGCAGTGTCCAGATGTGCAAAGCTGATAGAGACCTATCCACACAGACTCAAGGCTGTAATTACTGCCAATGGTGCATCAATTAAATACTGACTTGAAGGAGCTGAATACGCCTACCTGGACATGGTCCATTCCCTGTACGTTTGTATGCCTGTCTTAATACATGACTCCCTTACTCTTATACTCAACACCCTGACCATTGGGGACCAGCATTCTGTACACCTTATCCCGTTGTGTAGCCACGTTCAGTGAACTATCTGCCTGGATCCCAAGTTCACTCTTTTCACCAATGCTGGGAAGGAGCCAATCATTAACATTATACTTTTTCTTTCATTTGACCTCCCAAAGTGCAATACCGCATTCCCTCCCATATTAAATACCTTCTGCAACTTCTCTGCATATCTGTTTGTGATCTGTGTGCATTGATCAATGTTTACACTGTCCACGATTCCACCAATCTTGCTGTCACATGTAAACTTGTAAACCACCCATCAACATTTTCATCCAAACATTGATATATATCACACTCAGCATAATTCCAGCATCAATCCTTGTGGGTCACCACTGTTCCCGGACTTCCAGCACTATTTTGCCTTCTATGAGGAATCCATTTCTGAATTGAAATAGCAATTTATATTGAATCCCACTAAGATCTGTAGAGATCATGTCCACAGTCTTGCCGTCATCAAGCACCAAGATGTCGGGGCTGATTCTTTTTATGTTATGTGCCAATGATTTGAATGATGTAGTTGATGGATTTGTTGCAAAATTTGCAGATGATATGAAGAGACAGGTGGATGTGCAGGAATTTTTGAGGAAATAGGGAAAGACAGACAGATGAAGAGAATAGGCAAAGAAGTGGCAGATGGAATACAGAATTGGGAAATGTATGGTCATGCATTTCAGTTGAAGAGATATTAGGGTTGACTATTTTCTAAAGGGAGAAAAGATACAGAAAAAATGAGGTGCAGAGGGATTTGGGAGTCATTGTGCTTGTTCTGTAAAGGTTAATTTGCAGGTTGAGACTGTGGTGAGGAAGGCAAATGTGAAGTTAACATTCATTTCAAGAGGACCAGAATATAAGAGCAAGGATGTGATGTTGAGACTTTATGAAGTACTGGTGAGGTCTCACTTGGAGTATTGGGAGCAGTTTTGGGCCCTTTATCTTAGGAAGGATGAGCTGAAACCGAATGGGTTTCAAATGAGATTCTCAAAAATGATTCCAGGATTAAACAGCTTGTCGAATGAAGGGTGTTTGATGTCTCTTGGCCTTTATTCCCTGGAAGTTAGAACAATGAGGGATGACGAATTGAAACCTATCGAATGGTGAAAGACCTTGATAAAGTTGATGTGGAGAGGATGGGAGTGTCTAAGACCAGAGGACACAGCCTCAGAAGAGAGGGACATACTTTTAGAATGGAGATGAGGAAGAATTTCCTCAGAGAGAGTGGTGAATCTGTGGAATTCATTGCCACAGGCGGCAGCTGTGGAGGCCAAGTCTTTAGGTATTTAAGGCAGAAGTTGATTGGTTCTTGATTGCTCAGTGCATGAAGGGATACAGGGAGAAGGCAGGAGATTGGGGCTGAGAGGAAAAATGTCTCAGCCAAGATGAAAAGAGAGAGCAGACTTGATGGGCCAAATAGCCTAATTCTATGTTATATCTGTATCACCACCACTGAATCTTCGATCAATTTTGTCAAGCATGATGTGTCCACACAAAACCATCAAGCAAGCCATGCCTTTCCAAGTGTGCATGAGTCCTGTAGCTCAATATCGACTCGGATCTGCTGGTCTTTAAACAACTCCCACATGTCAGGCCTGGACTTGTCAAACAGTGGCTTCTCCCAATCAATGCCCCTTGGCTTCTGTCTGACTGCATTCTAACTGGCCCTTCTGGGATTTAGTACCTTCATACAGGATCTAATGTTATTCTTACTCATAAGTAAGAGAAATATAAGATCCCAAAATATTCACTGACTCTCAGCTGTCAGCTGGCCTGGTTTATTTCTGAAAAACTAATTCCTGTCTGTTTTGAACTCTGATTGGGCTCTACATAATGTTTCAAACACTCCTCAGATTCACTGAGCCAGTCTGGAATATCTTAGCAATAAGCAAGTTGCAGTCAATTCTATGGAAGATAAAAGTCCCCCACTTGTTACTGGGGAGGGACAATTCAATAATCCTGTCAGTGTAACTGAAGTTTGCTGTTGTAAATGAACCCTCCAGTTTGCTGTGACATTCTCAGTTGTGTAACCTTTGCACCTTTTAACCCCCTTCCCCCCACTCACATGTAAAACATTCAGACCCAGGAATGTTGAGCTGCCAGCCCTGTCTATCTGACACATACTCCCAATGTTGAAATAACATCATTTCATCCCATCAGTCCCTCCACTGGCCTGACATCGGCTCTCGTTCTGTTCAGACTGTCTTGTCATACACACATTCTCCCATTTGCTACTCCAGTTCAAACTCCGCCAACTGACACCATCAAACCTCCTGGTGAGGATATTGGTTCCCCTCCGGTGCAGATGGAGATGGTCTTGTTTGTCCCGGTCTCCCACCTGACTGGATGGGAGCCCATTGATCCATGAATCTGAAGACTTCCCTCCTGCATCAGTTCCTCAGCAACATATTAAACTGCACAACATATCAATTTCTCACCGCACAACCACATGGTTTGGGTCGTAATTCTGTAATTATAATCCTGGAAGTCCTGCTGTTTTAACCTAGTTCCCGAAAATCAATTTGTAGGACCTCATACCTGCTCGTTGAAACCTTTCCGTGTCACACGAAGAAAGCTTCCAGTAAACATATTGACTCTCCTCCTCATTGGACCTGTCTCACCTTCATTTCGAGAGGCAAATGATCCTTGTGCCTGAAGCCCCACCCACCTCGCACCACCTCCTCAGCCACCCCTTATCTGGGCTTTGGAAGGCGCCAGAAGCGCGGTCTGTATATCCTTATATCTGCCTATGTATCCTGTTCCTTTATGTGACCGGACTTTCATTTCCCTCGCGACCCAGAGGAACAATTGTTCTAATGAATTAACCCTCTCATCACTGGAAGTGACTGCACCCTCGCCCACCAACTGCTGTGTGTCAGGACACTCAAACTGGTCCTGGGGCCGGGGAGGGACAGTCCGAGGTTCTCGGGGATTTGCGGAATGGAAAAGCACTTCCTATAATTTAAAGCAGGAGAATCAGCAAATTTCCAGAAATCCTCCAGTCTGTATGTGATGTGTGAGTTAGTTTTTTTTCCGCTAGAGCGCTTTCTGTCGGATAGACTGTTGGAAATTGGCGGGTGTGGTAAAGTGAAGGCGGAGCTGGACGATGAGAGGCCGCTCTCGGCTCTGTCCGTCACACTGACTCTGTCTCCTCCCCTCCCCGCCTCTGTCTCTCTGCGCGTTTCTCAGGCAGGTCGGGGCGCTGTGTATAAAAGGAGACATCAGCAGTCGGTTTGTCACGGAGCAGCGACCTGAGTGAAGCAGCGTCATGTCTGGCAGAGGGAAAGGAGGCAAAGGACTGGGCAAAGGCGGAGCCAAGCGGCACCGTAAAGTGCTCCGGGATAACATCCAGGGCATCACCAAACCGGCCATCCGGCGTCTGGCTCGCCGTGGCGGCGTCAAGCGGATCTCGGGTCTGATCTACGAGGAGACCCGCGGGGTGCTGAAGGTTTTCTTGGAGAATGTGATCCGGGATGCGGTCACCTACACTGAACACGCCAAGCGCAAGACGGTCACTGCCATGGATGTGGTGTACGCTCTGAAACGGCAGGGCCGCACTCTCTATGGCTTCGGCGGCTGAAAAACTCCCACTTCCTCCCGAGAACAACACAAAGGCTCTTCTAAGAGCCACCCACCGCCTCACAGAGGGAGCCGTGTCCACAACCTTTTAATTATTTTTGTCGATATATTTGGCTGAGCTACTTTTGAAGCAGATTAATCCGTTCCGCTTGAAATATCCCTGCGATTCTGCCTTTTCAGTCGGTGATTACGGCAGAAGCTCTGAATGCATTAAGATCGATCAGCATCCCCTTGTCCGTCTCGGACAGAAATCAGTTCCCTCATTCAGAGAAACGATTCTGTAATCATCCATTTAAATCTTCACTGAGACAATTATATATCAAATGAAACTGAAATTGTAGAATCCGTGATACAATTAATGGTAAATAATATAAAAAAGTAATCAAGCACCGTTGCTGGGTGCTCTGAAATTGGCGGGCGATTTGAAATTAATCCTGCGCCAATCACTCTGTATTCTGATTGCATGAAGTGCGACAGCCAGTAACTTTGTAGAAATCCTTCACTGTGGACGTGGTGTCTGAGGGAGTTTTCTTTCCCCTCTCTGGAGCGCTGTGTTTCGGATAGACCGTTGGAAATTGCCGGGTGAAGTAAAGTGAAGACGGAGCTGGACGATGAGAGGCCGGTCTCTGCCCTGTCCGCCACCCTGACTCTGTCCCCTCACCTCCCCGCCTCTGTCTCTCTGCGCCTTTCTCGGGCAGGAGTAGTGGCAGAGGATTGGAGGATGGGTTATGTTATCCAGTCACGTAGGAAAGGATCGATGGAAAACCAAACACAAGACATTGTTCAGATTCTGGAGGGTCTCGGCTGAAACGTCGGCTGTTTACTGTTTCTCACAGATGCTGCCTGGCCTGCTGAGTTCCTCCAGCACTGTGCGGGTATCGCTGCAAGGAAAAGCCTGGGAGCTGAGTCAGGTCTGCTGCTGCAGTTCATTCATTAAAGACTCGGCTGACAATGTCAATGCCCGGCTCAGCAAATATGCAGATATCACTAAAGTGTGAAGAATGTGACCAGCAATACAACAGGACGGTGGTCAATGAGGTCAGTGATTTGAGTAATGACAGATAAATGTGAGAAAGAAAATAGGTGCAGGAGTAGTCCATTCGGCCCTTCGAGTCTGCAAACAAGAACAAGAGATGTTCCGTTGTCATTGACGAACCAGGGCCGAACTGCCGTGGGGAATGTTCGGTCCCTGGGAGTGCTGTAAAACAGAGAGACATCGGGGTGCAGATATCGAATTCCTTCAGAGTGTAAACACAGGTCGGCAGGACGGTGAAGGTGGTGTTTGCCACACTTGCATTCATCGGGAGAGTATTGGGCACTGGACCGTGACGTCACATTACAGCTCTCCCAGCCTTGGGGAAACCACTCTTGGAGCAGGGCGTACAGTTATAGTTGCCCAGTGATCAGAGGGTGACATTAAACTGGAGAGGGTGCAAAAGGGATTTAACAGGAGGCTGGATAGGCTGGAACATTCTCACCAGAGTGTATGTGACATTAGAGAGGCTGATTAAATAATGGCAGGCTTGTTTTTCAGCCTTCTTGTATGGATCAAGCCTTTGTATTATGGGAAACGAGAGGTATAACATGTTTTCGTGATCTATTTTTGGACAACAGTTTTATGTCCTTTGAACAACTATCCAATAAACATAATTTGCCTAAAAGTCATTTTTTTAGATACTTGCAAGTTCGAAATCTCTTGAATAATATATTACAGACTTTTCCGAAACCATGTCCAATGGATATTACAGAATTTTTTTTAGCTCCGAATCCTTGCCGGAAGGGTTTAGTAGCCATCATTTATAACATGATCATGAAAATACAGCTAGAAGTATTAGAAAAAATTAAGAAGGAATGGGAAAAAGAACTTCACTGTCTTATACCTACAGCACAGTGGGAGAAAATGTTAGTTAGTCAATTCTTCTTCTATTTGTGCTAAACATGCCCTAACATAATTTTAGGTTGTCATAGGGCTCACATGTCCAAGGATAAATTTGTTCAATTTTATTCTTATGTTAATCCAACCTGTGACATTCTGAAGTTGCTTCATTGACCCACGTGTTTTGGTCTTGCCCCTGTTTGCAAAATTATTGGAAAGATATTTTTGATATTATTTCAACAGTTCTGAATATCAAATTGCAACCGCATCCTATTACTGCAATTTTCAGTTTACCAATGGTGGATAATAGTTGTTTATCCCCCTCAGCCCGACAGATGATTGCATTTGTTACAGTAATGGTTAGAAGATCTATACTGTTGAACTGGCAATAAATTAATCCTCGAACTATATTTCAGTTGTTTTCTCAAACTATTTCTTGTTTGAGTTTAGAAAAAAATTAGAAGGGTTGTTTTTGACCCTTCAGTTAAACTTGAGGAAACTTGGAGACCATTTATTCAACATTTTCATATGAGCTAAACTGACTTTTCCTAAACCTTACTCTTATCATCCTTAATTATCCGGATGGAGGTGTGGAGTTATTGATGCTACTGCGTATAATTGATATAATGCAATGGCCCATGTTGGTTAGGTTTTTTTGGGGTGGTTTTCATATTTTCTCCATTTTCTGTATTCACTATGATTTTGGGAGGTTATTATATATGGATTATGATCCATTTGTATTTATACTTTAACCTATGTACTCTCAAGCTCTTTGTATTCATGTTTCATTTATGTTTGTTTAAAATCAAAAAAACGATTTAGAAAGAAAGAAAATAATGGCAGGCATTGATACGGTCAATAGTGATTCTGTTATCTCCAGGGTCATGGACTCAAAAGCTAGAGATTACATTTATAAACTGAGAAAGGAAAGATTTAATTGGGACCTTGAGGAGCAGGTTTTGTACACAGAATGTGCGATTTCTATTGAACAAGCTACCCCAAGTGGAGGTATAGGTGGGCACAGTTGCAATATCTCTTGGACTGTGGAGAGGGAAGTTTCACAGGGACATGGGCCAAATTCAGGTAACTGACAATGGTTTTGTTTGGCTACTTGGCCAGCATGGATGTGTTGGGCTGATAGGCCTGTTTCTGTGCTGCATAATTCAGTGACTAGGTCTGTTGCAGTGGCAGAGTGGGAGGGACAGGGTCAGTAGTGAGAAGGTTTGGGGGATGTAGACAGGAGAGTGAATGGTTGAGGATGGGGCAGATGGAACAGAATGTGGGGAAATGTCAGATCACCCATTCCCAGGATCAAACTGTAAGAGTCGTTTCTACACGGGATGTTCAGAGGGACCTGGGTGTCATTGTAAACTAATCACTTGAGTTAACATCCTGATACAACAAGTATTGAGAGAGGCAAACAGTATTTTGTCCTGTGATCCAGGAGGAGTGGAGAAGAGGGGTACAGATGTCTCACTGGGATTCTATTGGGCCCTGGTGAGAGCATACCTTGAATGTAGTGTCCGGGTTTGGTCACACTTCCTCAGGAAGGATATCCCTGCAATAGAGGGAGTTCAGTGACTATTCCCCACACTGACTGGGCTGGTTCCAGGGATGGGGTTGGTTATGTGAGACGAAAGTGAATGTGCTGGGTCTGTATTCCTGCAGTTAATGAGAAAACGAGGAAATCTGTTAGATTATTTCTGGATGTGACAGGTAGTAAGCAAGGAGGATCTTTCCTCTGAATGAGAGCTCCATAACTGAGATAAGTACCCTCAGAATGAGGCATAAATCATGAACATGAGAGAATCTGCTGATGCTGGAAATCCAAAGCAAAATGCTGAAGGATTTATGGAAAAGAGTAAACAGTCAACACTTTGTCCCAAGACCCTTCCATCAGATCTCGTCCTGGTGATGGTTCTCAGCCCAAAGCATCAACTCATTACTCTTTTCCAGAGATGCTGCCCGGCCTGCTGACTTCCGCCAGCATTTTGTGTCTGTTGCTCATGCATTCAGGATGGAAATGAGATGCTATTTCTTTAATCAGAGAACAAAGAACATCTGTATTCCTTATATAAATAATCTGGAGCCTCAGGTGCAGAGTTGTGTCAAAGCTGAGAGAAAATGTTAGTAAATAAGTAAGTCCATCAGATTTAGGAGCAGAATTTGGCCATTTGGCCCATCGAGCCTGCTCTGCCATTTCATCATCACTGATCATTTTCTCCTTTTAGGCCCAATCTCTTATCTTCCCTTGTCTCCATTCTGGCCCTGACCAAACAAGAATCTATGAATCTCTGCCTATACCCAGTGATTTGGCCTCCACAGCTGCCTGTGGCAAAAAATTCCACCGATTCACCACTCTCTGGCTGAAGGAATTCCTCCTCATCTCCACTCTAAAAGGATGCCCCTCTATTTTGAAGCTGTGTGGTCTGGTTACAGACACTCCCATCACAGGAAAAGTCCTCTCCACTTCCACTCACTCAAGCCCTTTCACTATTTGATAGGTTTCAATTCAGTAACCCTTTTTCCTTCGAAGTTCCAGTGAATAGAGGCCTAGAGCCATGAAACGCTCTTCATTAGACAAGCCATTTAATCCTGGGTAAAATTCCCCATTTGTGACGTAATGTCAATACAATAAATTCTCGATTTCAGAGATTTTTGAAATTATGGATCGATCTGCCCAACATTAATCACTACTTTGTACTGCAGTAAACGCCATTAATTTAATCCATGCAATCCCAGGCACAGAGATGCAAAATAAAGACTGGTGTAAATTTAAAGTAGGGAAGTTGAACCTTACTTGGAGGTAAAGCCTGATTAACAGGCCTCAGAACATTCCACTCCCCAAATGGTCAAATTAATGCTAAGTAACAAGGTGGAAAATCATGCAACATGCAGAATTACATGCCTTTCATTGTCTTGCTCCATGGGATAAACTCAAACCGGGCCTGATCCACCCTGGCTGGGTCGCCTGCCTGAGATAGTCTCATGATCATCCAATGACCCTAATTTGTATTCCTAATGATGTGTCCCTTTGCAAACCCAGTTCACTAAGCCAGGTGGTGTCAGGCCACGTTAATGAAAGGCATGGGCCAAATTAGTGGCTCCACTACACTACCCTATCCACCATAGCCCCACATATCTCACCATACTAAACTCTGCAGCCTTACCTCTCCCTGCCCCACATATACATCCAACCTAGTCCAGGGGTCCAAGGGGACACACAGCCCCACAAACCAGATGACTAGTGTAAGGAGGAGGAAGATCCAATAAAGGCAAGTGTTGGACCTGGTGAATGAAGGCATGGGCCAGATCAAAGTGGCAGCGTTGCGTGACTCTGAATCGAGAGTGACGAGATGAAGAAGCACAGGAGGGGTGATTCTCCCACTGCCCGCATAATCTCTTTGTTATTTTGATTTTGTTCTGATAGTCCTCTGTCTATTTGAATGTTTTGGTATAATTCATATTTAATTCCAGAGTTTCTGGTCAATGTTGTGTCTGATGCAATGTGTCTGTGATGCTGCTACAAATCCGTTGTTCCTTTCGCCTGTGCATACATAAACTCTATTTAAACTTTACATTGAAATGTTCAAATCTCTCCTTCGCTTTCCTGTTTCATGAACTAAACGTCTTAGTGTTTAATTTTACAATATTTCATCTGCTTTTGAAATTTGCGTTTCTCTTTTCAATGTCAGCCCGCACCCCCGCCTGTCTCTGCCCTTCTGTACTTCCTCCCGCATTAAACGACAGCGGTAACCGCCACACATTGGCGCCGCTTCCCATCCCCCAGCGTTCCGATTGGTGATTCATTTCTCCAAACAGCCAATGGGAATGCTCATCATTCCCATCTTCATTAACATACCACTTTGGGCGCTGTCTATTTAATCCGCGTTCCGGACAGCTTCTGCTTATTATTGTGTTTGAAACCGACGAGGAAATGCCTGATGCACCGAAACCCGCTCCCAAGAAGGGCGCCAAGAAAGCTCTGTCCAAACCGGCGAGCAAGTCTGGCAAGAAGCGCAAGAGGACGAGGAAGGAGAGTTACGCCATCTACATCTACAAAGTGATGAAGCAGGTTCACCCCGACACCGGCATCTCCTCCAAGGCCATGAGCATCATGAATTCATTCGTGAACGATATTTTCGAGCGCATCGCGGGTGAGGCTTCCCGCCTGGCCCATTACAACAAGCGGTCCACCATCAGCTCCCGGGAGATCCAGACCGCCGTGCGCCTGCTGCTGCCCGGGGAGCTGGCCAAGCACGCCGTGTCCGAAGGGACAAAGGCGGTGACCAAGTACACCAGCTCCAAGTGAAGGCAAGTTTGCTGACAAAGCAAACCCGAAAATCAAAGGCTCTTTTAAGAGCCACTCACGGTTTCATTAAAAGAGATACAGTCTATTGAGACTTGGAATTCGGGTAGGTTTCGAATATTTTGTTGGTGAGCTCTTTCAGAATCTTATCTCCGTCAATCAGAATTTGCTGTCCACTGGCCAGTATAATCCCGATTTCTCTGTTACATTCCTGTGTACAGGCACAGGATCGTTACGCACCCCTTCCCCATTTCCTCTCGGTCATCAGATTCCTCTGACGTGAACACTAATCGCTGTTTCTGGTTTAATTATTGTGGGAATGCAGTTTATTAAGCTTTGTCACATTTTGGTTACTTCTGTTAACCCCTTTCCAACGCGAGAGCCGAACAGTCATGGTTCGTTCAGAGTATTGTTTAAAGCTCCACTTTCTGAAGGGCGACCCGTTGGTAAACTGACAGTTTACACAATGACCGATCGCGAACAGAAGCCGAGAATCTGTTTTATTCCAATCGTTCATCAATTGAAAGAAATCGGTGAACTGAATTCCCAGACACCATCGCAATATTAACTACACTTGGTTTAAATGTGTTGGACTTCAGTAACGGGGGTAAAGGGTCAACAAACAAACCTGTTGTAGATTAATTTCAGCAACCAAGGCTCTTTTGGCGGTGTTTTGCAAATTTCAGTTTATTTCCGCGGTTAGACGGTTATTTACCGCGCTTCTACCATTTCTGTCTCTTGATTGGTGAACAAAGCAGCTCCCTGATTAGAATATTTGCTGTCCAATCAGATAAGGCCAATCACCAATCATAAGCGACCTGCGACATTGCTGCAGACGGTACAAGAAAGGCCAATGCGCGCATTTCCAGAAGCCTGATTTCTAATGGTCATTACTTCGTTTATTTCTGACTTATCAAATCTATCTGACGTGAATCAGACTGACCACCATACACAAGTCCCTGGACAACGGGGGCAAAAACGTCCCCAATGTCGTCCTCACCCTGATGGCCAGCTTGGTGTGTGGCTGTATCAGGTTGTGTGTGGATTCCAGGTACGTGGGCACCAAGTACCACCATGTGTCCAGATTCTACCTGTCGCCCTGGCTGCGAAGGATGGGTCTGGCCCCTTTCCCACGCAGCACCCCCGTCGGCTGGTCGTTGCCACCATACCTGTGATGGACAGAGTGGGGTGGTTCCCTGAGCAGACTGTCCAGTTCATCTGGCAGAATGCCTCATCGCCAGACCTCACCAACAAGCACAAAGACCTCGCCTGGCTGGTGGTGAGAGGGGACCTCCCAGTCCGATCCCTCCTGTACGCCCGGAACGTCGTCTCCACGCCCCTCCGCCCACGGGAGGACTGGAGTGAGGAGGAGTCGGTGACTCACCTCTTTGCACACTGTGGGTTCGCGGAAAAGGTGTGGAGGAGGATTGAAGGGACAGTGTTGAGGTTCATTACCAGCAGCTGCGTAACAGAGGGCTCTGATCTCCGGGCTGTTCCCGGGGACGAACACGGAGACCAACATCTGGTGCTGCTGGCAGATCATCAGCTCGGTCAAAGACGCTCTTTGGTCGGCCCGAAAATTGATGGTCTACCAGCACATGGAGATGTCCGTGGGGAAATGCTGCCGACTGGCACATTCTCGGCTGCAGGGGTACGTGCTGAGGGACTTACTCAAACTCGATACAGGCACCGCAAAGGGCCGGTGGAGAAGGACCACAGTCTAGGGTTCTTCTCCCGCGGGGGTTGGGGGTATACCCACTGAATGTAAATATAAAAAAAACAGTGCCACGTGGGTGGCGAGGATTTTAAAAATGTAAAGACAGTAATGGAAGCAACTGTAAAGAATTGGAAGTCATTGAATGGTTATTGTATTTTTTTTTGAATAAAGTATATTTTGTTTAATAAAATGTATTCAGGAAAACTGTTGTTAACGCATTTAAGTTCTTCCTTCCAGGATTATATCGTTATTAGGCGTGATAGATTTAATTATAAGTCAGGGTTTACACTTATATCGGGGTCAATAGGCCACTTTCAGGAGGTGGAGTTTTGGTAGAGGTAGTGGTGTTGCAAGTTTTATATAGAAAGGCAGAGGGCACAGAGTTGAGGATGTAAATGAAATGTGTGAGGCACTTGTAGAAGTATTTCATTCAACAGGTAGGGGCATTGAAGTGTTTTATTATTATAACCATTGTGGAAAGGTTGGATTTATTTGTTGGAGAGTATATGTAGCTCTAGCTCACTAAGGGTTGTATGTTTGGGGATTTTAATGCATAGAGTTCACTGTGGGGTTGTTTTCAGAAAGATGGTCATGGTTTGATTGTAGAGAACTTTTAGATATTTCACATCTTGTGTACCTTACTGGTGGGAGAGTCACGAGATTTAATGTCCATAATAGTTCTGAAACTGCTGTAAATTTAACTTTAGTTTCAAATATCAGGCTGGAGTGAGTGAGTGGAATGTCATGGGAGATGGAACACTGAGGAGTGAGCAGTTTCCTCTGTTTATAAGCCTGGGTTTAGATTTATATCGGGGTTAAGAGGCCACTTTCAGCAGGTGGAACTTTGGTAAAGCAAATTGGGAGAAGTTGTAATGTTTTATGTGATGAACAGAACGTCTGTCTGGGCTGAATGGTGAGGATGATGTGGATTTCTACAAAGAAAGGTTGTCACATTATTCATCAAACTGGTGTAAGAAATTCATATTAAGAAGGGCATTAATAGGAGAAAAGCTGTACCATGGTGCATGGAGCAGTGTGCTGAGGCAATTATTCAGAGAAATGTGGCATTTTGGAAAGTTATGAAGTATCACTCTCCGCGTGATCTTATTAAGTGTAACAGGTCACAGGCCGTGGTGAGCGAAGTAATGAAACTTGTGAAAGCAAGTTAAAGACAGACGTACTTTATCGATCCCGAGGGAAATCAGGTTTTGTTACAGTTGCACCAACCAAGAATAGTGTAGAAATACAGCAATATAAAACCATAAAAAATTTAATACTAGTAAGTAAAAAGTGCTGAGTAGAAATAAGTCCAGGATCAGCGTATTGGCTCAGGGTGTCTGACTCTCCGAGGGAGGAGTTGTAAAGTTTGATGGCCACAGGCAGGGATGACTTCCTATGATGCTCAGTGTTGCATCTCAGTGGAATGAGTCTCTGGTTGAATGTACTCCTGTGCCTAACCAACAAATTATGGAGTGGATGGTAGGCATTGTCCAAGATGGCATGCAACTTGGACAGCATCCTCTTTTCAGACACCATCATCAGAGAGTCCAGTTCCACCCCCACAACATCACTGGCCTTGCAAATGAGTTTGTTGATTCTGTTGGTGTCTGCTACCCTCAGCCTGCTGCCCCAGCACACAACAGCAAACATGATAGCACTGGCCACCACAGACTAGAGGTCATATTGTGATAGTATTGGAAGGACTATTAAACTTGGAGATGTTTGGGGAATGATTAAGAAAATGGGAGTGCAGGATTCATAGGGTTCACAGTATTGATTAAAGAAGGTAATGCATTTGTTCCTAAAAGAGAGTAGGTTGAGTTACTGGCTCAGTCATCTGCTGCAATTCATAATCAAAATAATAAAGTAACTAAACAATGTGGGGATTAGGTTTTAAGAGTATACCTCAATGTGTTGGAAACCAGCTGTAGCAATGAAAGCGATGTAAGGTTTGCTTTGAGTGAATTTAAGAAAACTATTAAGAGTACAGGTCAGACGGCTCCAGGAAAGGATGATCCATGTTTAAACATGGATTTGATGGATTTAAACATGTATGTTTAAACGTATGGCCAACAACTCTTGAGATAATGTTACATTTTGTGAATCACAATTGGAGTTCAGGCCATCTTCCCTCCTCATGGAAAATAGCAATTGTAGTGTCTATTCTAAAATCTGGGAAACCCCAGTTGGATCCTTCTAGTTAAATGTCCTATTTGTGTAAATTTATGGAATGTACGATAATAGAGTGGTTGAATTATATTTTGGGAAAGGAAGGTGTTAATATACTGGATTAATTTGAGCAGGCAAATGCTGGTTCTATGCCACATGTTTCAAAATCAGTCAATGTTTGAATGCAGAAAACTCACCCAGCTACTTCAACACAGCGAGCTTGCACAAACAATATACTCAATGGAAATGACAATCCATGGCCTCCTACACTGTCGCGATGAGGCCACACTCAGGTAGGAGGAACAACACCTTGTATTCTGCCTGGGTAGCCTCCAATCTGATGGCATGAACATCGATTTCTTGATCTTCCTGTCATGCCTCCCCTCCCTCCTCATTCCCCATCCCCTTTTCCCTCTCGTTGCCTGCCCATCACCTCCCTCCGGTGTTCCTTCCCTCCCCCCCTTTTCTTTCTTCCATGGCCTTCTGTTCTCTTGCCTCAGACTCCCCTTCTCCAGCCCTGTATCTCTTTCACAGAGTGAACCTCTGCATTCACAGACTAGTGACCAGTTGCAAACTGAATATTATAGGGTGAGTGAGAAGGGAACAGCAGGGATGGATTTGAAAACTCTGGTGTGGAATAGGAACACAAGCAGGTACCTGATGGACTGAGTGGCCTCTCTACTGTACATTAGCTGTGTGGCAGGCAGGAAGCACCTGAGACACAGGATTTGAAATAGAGCTGATTAATTTGTCACAGATCCACAGTATTAATGACTGTGTGTTTTCAGACTTCCATTAGCAGAACAACCCTCCAATGCTCAGTAACCAGGGTTCAGTCCTGGGTGTGATGAACAGCCACAGTATCTGCTGAATATTACATGAAGAGTGTCACATGAACTTCCAACTAGATTCAGTCACCATGATGGTTAAAATGTTCACCTAGAGCTTATTTCAACTTCCTCCCTGATGTGAAGTTGCCAGTGTTTCAGCAGGTGGAATGACTGAGTAAATTTCTTTGCTGACACAAGACCGAAGTTTGTCCTCTATGTATGATAAACTCACTGGAGCCTCACAAAGTGGGTGAACTGAATGAATCCTGTCCCACGCTCGGAACAGGTGTGAAGCTACACTGAGAGACAGAGACAAATGAGCCAAGTCTAGCTGCTCACTGGTGTGAACTGACTGGTGTTGTATGGGCTCATGTGACTGAATGAATCCCATCCCACACACGGAGCAGGTGAAATGCCTCTCCCCGTGTGAACTTGCTGTGTGTCTGCAGGTTCAGTGGCCTGGTGAATCCCTGGCAAAATGAGAGGAAGTGAATGTCAGCTCAGTGGTATCAACTCTGTGGCCATTTATCAGGTCAGATCAAGGACATGTCCGTGTATTGGGGTTCTCCTTGCTCAGACTGGTGTGCTGTCTTCTCAACCATCTCCTCCTTCACATTCAACGATTGGTAGCCTTCAAACGCTGGGGAACTGACAGACTCATCAGACCTGACACACTGATGTGTTTGAGATTCTCAGTCAGAAATTCTTTGCCTTTTCTATCCTGTGAAATATTTGCAAAGAAGATCAACTGGTGAAAGACAACATTTTAGCTGAGATTATTTCAGTTTTTGCGTTGATGTCTGATGTCACTCTGTTCCAGTGAGGCTGAACACTATTCGGAGGAACAACACTTCTAACCAGCCAGAGTTCAGACATAAGGAAACAACATCAAATTCTGCTTTCCTCTCCGCCCATCAAGCCGTGACTTGGCTCAGTCTGTCTCTCTCCATTAATATAAGCTTCATACTCTCGGTATGTCCCGCAGACCTCTGAAGACACACAATACTTACAGGGTTGCTTTGTAAGAGTTTCTGCTGATTGTGACCCTGCTGGCATTTGACGGTGGTAAACACAGAGTCAGCAATGCCATTGAACCTGAAGAGAATGTGATCAGGCTTTCTTGTTGCAGATTGATACGGCGGTATTCTTGTGGTGTGAAAGCTCCTGGTCACTTGTTACCCAGTACGTTACTGTGGGTTTTCACAAATAAAATGAGATGAGGCATTTTCTGTATAAGGAACACTATAACTCATTTATTGTCCTCCAAACACAGAAATGTAAAAACAGTTTAAATAAAACTTCTCGTAATTGCATCATAACATCAGTCCAGCTTCTTTAAGAGAAACACAACTCAATGACGATGGTCGTTAATTATGGAGATTTCCACCCATTACATTACCCTACACAGACCCCCCCCCATCCTCTCACTGTTCCCCCTCTTTGATCTTAGCAGCTTATTTCTCTTCAATGTCACTTGCAGGATGATATGTACAGACACAGCAGGTCCCTCAGTGTATCAGCGCTTCTAAGGGTGTTGCCATTTACTATGGAGTTTCCTCCAACACTTGAGTTGTAAAACGCCTCACACGTCCAGATTAAACTCTGTCCCCTATTTCTCCGGCCCTGTTTCCAACTGGTCTGCATCCAGTTCTGTCCACTTGACAACCTTCCTCACCACCCACAAATGCACCAACATTCATGTCATCAGTGATCTGATCAGCACGTGTGTATTTTAATCTGATCAGACAAAGGTCCCATCGCTGATCACTGTAGACACACTGGTTACATATCTACAGTCAAAATTATTCTCAAATCCATCAGCCCGAATGTTGCTACACAATACACACCATTCAAACCCTCCCACAGAGACTACAGGGAAGTTACATATTTATCACAAGCCCAGAGTTGGATTTAATGGTCTGGTCTTGTTGCGCTGGATGCTCTGCTGCAAAGTCCATTCAGAGTAATTCAATGTAACCAGATACATCATCCCTGAGATACCAATATACAACATTGATTCACAAACAAGAGAAACTCTGTAGATGCTGGAAATCCGAGCAACACACACAGAATGTTGAAGGAACGCATCAGGCCGGGCAGCATTTATAGGGAAAAAAGTAGTCAATGATTCAGGCCAAAATCCTTTAGCAGAGTGGAGAAGAAAATCTGAAAAGTAGGTTTAAAAGTTGGGGATAGGGGAGAGAGAAAACGAGGTGCAAGGTGAATCCTGAAAGGGGACGGGTGAAGTAAAGAGACTGAGAGGAACAGAATGAACCCCACACTCTGACACTGTACCAGAGACTGACAGGGACAGAATGGACCCCACATGATCACACTGTACCTGAGACTGACAGGTACAGAATGAACCCCACACTCTCACACTGTACCAGAGACTGACAGGTACAGAATAAAACCCACACTCTCACACTACCAGAGACTGGGTACAGAATGAACCCCACACTCTCACACTGTACCAGAGACTGACAGGGACAGAATGAACCCCACACTCTCACACTGTACCAGAAACTGACAGGTACAGAATGAACCCCACACTCTCACATTGTACCACCGAGTGACAGGGATAGAATCAAACCCACACTCTCACACTGTACCAGAGACTGATATTGGAGGATAAAAATATTATGGAGTATAAAAGTTGTATTATTTGTTGTGTAACCAATACTATGCAGTCAGCTTGCTATGCATGTAACCAAAATGAAATCCTAGGTATGTAAAAGACAATGGTGTGTTAATGAGAGGCAACTAAAGAGATGTAGATTAGTACATTGGTCAGTTCTGAGTTTGCTATTATTTTGCTCCGTTCTGAGTTTGCTATTTGCTATGCATGTTCCCAATTTAGTAGGAGAATGAAATCTTAAGAATGTTGAAGACAATGGTGTGTTAATGAGAGGAGGCTAAGAGATGTAGATTAGAGCATGATTAAGTCAATTGGACTTACTTGTGGTACCTGTGAAACTGGAGGAGGAGATAGATATAAAAACTGTTGTGTCTGGGGATCAGTGGGTAATCAGTGACTAGCTCAATGACTGTTTCAGCTTTGATTTGCAATTTAAAGTTTAACCCTTCTTGAAGAATCTTCTGTGTCTCTTGTCATTTCTGCGGCACGAGAAACCACGACAAAGTTGGCGACCATGGCAGGACCGGAATGAGACTCGCTGAAAGGAAACGACAGATTGGGGACACTTCCCAGTCCTCCAGGGACTCCCACAAGGCTAACAGAATTAAGGGTGCACCCAAACAAAAGGTAAGCGCTTTTGCGACAATTTGGACTAAGAATTCTGTTGGCTTTGGGGAGGTCTTGTAGTCTCATAAGTGTGGAACCACTGCCGAAGGGTCTCTCCGGTCCAAAGAATCTGGCAGGATTGGGGGTTAACAGAGGAGGCTCAGAGGATTGATCAAGAACAATGCAGTGAAGGTAAGTAACAAATAAGTTAATAAGAAGTTAAGTTAAGAAAAAGTCCACGTGGTGTTGGTAAATCCCTGTGGGTACCACTTCGTATGAAACGAAGGGCTGAACGGGCAGGGAAAGGAAAATAGACTAGGCATAGAATTAGAGTAAGTTTAGTTAAGCAAAAGTCCACATGGTGTTAGACTAGGAAGAAAAAGTCCACATGGTGTTATAGGAAGAAAAAGTCCACATGGTGTTATAGGAAGAAAAAGTCCACATGGTGTTATAGGAAGAAAAAGTCCATGTGGTGTTAGACTAGGACTAGGTGTAGAATTAGAGTAAATAATATTATCCAGTAAACAAACTGTGAATCTCTGAAATACCTTAAAAGAGAAAATAACATTACAGGTAAAGGAAGGGTAGTAGAGCTTCTGAGTAAAAAAAATCCTGTTAATTAAAATGAGATCCCATACAACATTGTCAGCAAATTCTAGACTTAATAAACGCCATCATGAATCCTAAAGCATTGGCTATAGTAAAATACCAGGCACATAAAAAGGGAACTGATGTAATAACAAAGGGAAATCAAGCTGCAGACGAGGCAGCCAGAAAAGCGTCTGGGTGTTCATCAGCTGTCATTGCCCACCAGGTAAGCCTAGCTCCAGAACCTGAGGTAAAGGACCTAATTCAAATATAAGGTAAGGCAACTTTGGCAGAACAGACAATGTGGAGAAAAAGGGGGGCCAAGCAGAGCCCGGAAGGCTTGTGAAGCACGGAAAACGGTTTGTTGGTAGCGCCCACCCCTCTACTGACGATTCTGATTTCAGAAGCGCATGGGATGGACCTTTGTGCAAGGGGGGAAGTGATAAAGAAAATAAAGAAGGATGGTTTTTGGTCACCTTATTTACAGGCTTCAGTGGACTTTGTCTTGTCACAGTGCGAGGTATGCGCACAGAATAATGTTCAAAAGGAAATTACAACCCCAATAGGTCACATTCCTGTACCTGAAGGACCATTTAAGCATCTAGTGATCGATTACGTAGACATGATAAAGACAGTGAGAGGGAAAAGATACATGCTGGTAGTAATTGATTGATTTAGCAGATGGGTGGAGGCAGTACCTTCAAAAGATCAAGGGGCAAAGACAGTGATAACATTTCTGACAAATGAAGTGATCCCAAGGTTTGAAATACCTACAGGAGTTAGCTCAGACAATGGTTCAGTTTTATCCAGAAAGTGGTCAAACTGGTACTACAGGCGCTGAGGATAAAGCAAAGATTTGGATGTGTATACCACCCTCAGTCACAGGGCAAGGTAGAGAGAATTAATGGAACCCTGAAAACATTGCATTGGCTTTTGGCAGAAAAAGGGTGTGTGTGTGTAATGTTTGGAGAACAATGCTGCACTTTCATACTGAACAATACTAGCCCAGAAGGGTTTTTCACCAGAGCAATGAATAAATTAAAGAATCTGCAGACGGAGGTCAAACAGAATGCAGGGTTCGGACGTCAGTTTTTTGATTGGTTAGAAAGTAGACTTGGAGGATGGGGAGCATGGCTGACTAAAATAGCAATAACTGTCAGTATTGTATTATTGAGCTGTGCGCTTGTGCTGTGCTGTTTTCTTCCTTGTATCAAGTCTCTTGTAGTGCGTGCTGCAACCAAACAATTTCCGATGCTTGTGGCAATTACTGAAGCAAGCTTAGTGGAGAAAGAAACACCGAAAATGTATCGTTACAGCCCACAACACCTGCAGGATGAACAAGAGCAAAACGACAGTGTGGGAGTAGATTGTAAGGGCTTATGAGTCTCTTTCCCTGTCTCAGGTACAGAGGGACATGTTTTTGGATCAGCGGCCCAGGGTAAAAGGGAGAAAATACTTTGAGGTCTTGGCGCAGAAAATTATAGTTTAACGCGAGATTTGGGAATAAGTGCTTGAGTTTATTGGGGCTTTTATGCGTGGACTCTTAGTCTTTTCTCTGTGTGAGACCGTCTGGGTCTCAAAGGGGGGAAGTATTGGAATATAAAAATATTATGGAGCATAAAAGTTGTAGTCAGCTTGCTATGCATGTGACCAAAATGAAATCCTAGGAATGTAAAAGACAATGGTGTGTTAATGAGAGGCAGCTAAAGAGATGTAGATTAGAACATTGGTCAGTTCTGAGTTTGCTATTACTTTGCTCCGTTCTGAGTTTGCTATTTGCTATGCATGTACCCAATTTAGTAGGAGAATGAAATATTAAGAATGTAGAAGACAATGGAGTGTTAATGAGAGGCAGCTGAGAGCTGTAGATTAGAACATGATTAAGTCAATGGGACATACGTGTTGTACGTGTGAAACTGGAACAGGAGATTGATATAAAAAACGCTGTGTCCGGGGATCGGTGGGCAATCAGCGACTCGCTCAATGACTGTCTCAGCTTTGATTTGCAAATTAAAGTTTTACCCTTCTTGAAGAATCTTCTGCGTCTCTTGGTCATTTCTGGGGCACGAGAAACCACGACACTGACAGATACAGAATGAACCCCACGCACTCACACTGTACCAGAGAGCGACAGATACAGAATGAACCCCACACTCTCACACTGTAGCAAAGACTGTCAGATACAGATTGAACCCCACACTCTCACACTGTACCAGAGACTGACAGATACAGAATGAACCCCACAAGATCACACTGTACCATAGACTGACAGGGACAGAATGAACCCCACACTCTCACACTGTAACAGAGACTGACAGATACAGAATGAACCCCACACTTTCACACTGGACCAGAGACTGACAGATACAGAATGAACCCCACACTCTCACACTGTACCAGAGACTGACAGTTACAGAATCAACCCCACACTCTCACACTGTACCAGAGACTGACAGGTACAGAATGAACTCCACACTCTCACACTGTACCACAGACAGACAGGGACAGAATGAACCCCACACTCTCACACTATACCAGAGACTGACAGGGACAGACATTTTGTTCTTTAATAAACCTGGAGAACCCACATCGCAACTCAGTACAGCACCACTTTGTCCCCTTTACACAGCAATGGACTGTCTTGAGATTCTTGCTCAAATTCTCTTCGTCTGTAATTCTGTACAGTATGTTTATATTTTGTGAATGTTGTGTCTCCGATATGACTACAAACTCGACTTTCAACCTCACGCAGAAATAGGTCTCTCATGAGGACAATTTGACCTTCGATTGTTTCATATTATCAAGTGTGAGTTTTTCTCATTCCATCTGCTTTTCCAGCCGACACCACAGGTCGAATGGCCGAATACTGCGCCTGTACTTTATGGTCCATTTTGTATTTTAGATTTCCTTCCTGCCGAATGAACCGGCAGCGGCAACTCACCAGATCAGCGCCATTCCCAGTCCACGGTGTTAGCCGAAACGACAATGGGTCGCGGAGAGAGTTCTGATTGGTTGAACGTGTTCTACAGCTATCCAATGAAATGAATAGACTGAAGAATCTTCTCTTCCAATAGCCATTGGGAATCCAAAGCATTCCCATCCTTCATTAACATACTGATCTGGGTGCTGCCTATTTAACTCGTGCTCACGGCTGATTCCGCTTATTTCTGGGTCTGAAACGGTCAGAGGAGATGCTTGAGCCAGGGAAATCCGCTCCGAAGAAGGGCGGCAGGAAAGCTTTGCCCAAAACAGCGAGCAAGGCAGGGAAGAAACGTAAGAGGCTGAGGAAGGAGAGTTACTCCATCTACATCTACAAAGTGATGAAGCAGGTTCACCCCGACACCGGCATCTCCTCCAAGGCCATGAGCATCATGAACTCGTTCGTCAGCGATATCTTCGAGCGCATCGGGGGCGAGGCTTCCCGCCTGGCCCACTACAACAAGCGGTCTACCATCAGCTCCCGGGAGATCCAGACCGCCGTGCGCCTGCTGCTGCCCGGGGAGCTGGCCAAGCACGCCGTGTCCGAAGGGACAAAGGCGGTGACCAAGTACACCAGCTCCAAGTAAAGCTCCCCAGTGAGGTGATCGAAAACACAACGGCTCTTTTAAGAGTCACTTACAATTTCAATGAAAGAGTTGTACTAGCTTTCCGGTAATAAATTACACATACTTTATGTCTGGTGACTTTTTACAAGAGCTAAATCGCGGTTGGAACAATATTCTACTGAACTGAAAAGAAATTGTAACCGCCCCCCCCCCCCCCCCACTTCCCAATCAGTCCGTCCCACCATGCCAAGCGGAGGATTGCTGCCGTTGTTGTTTTATTTGTGGCTTCAGGAATTTATTGGTTCCAGTTGGGTAACTCCTGAATCTCATTTCAACTCGAGCCTGAAAGACCCCATGGCTCTTTCAAATGGAGAAGCCTCGATAATGCTTCTGTTTATAGATGCTGCCTGGCCTGCTGGGTTCCACCAGCATTTTGTGTGTGTTTGTGAATTTCCAGCATCTGCAGATTTCCTCGTGATGGCTCTTTCATATAATAGCTTTACAAAATTGCAGACAAGACGCCGGTCAAAGAGAAGAACCGTTTTCCATAACCTGGTAACGTTCACACAGTGACCGACCGCGGGCAGACGCTGAGGGTCAGTTTTATTCGGTTCCGTTACGGGTTGAAAGAAATTAGAGAATTGAGTTCCCAGACACTCCAATATCAACTACACTTAAATCAAATATGCCCGGTTTCAGTAACAGAGGGAAATGCGAAGACCCAATCTTAAAACTGATCTGCGATTATTTAACTTGAAAATACATTTGAACAATAGATTTCTTTTTTGGTGGGCTTTTTTCAAGATTTCAGTGCACTTTCGGGAGGAGACTGTTATTTTCCGCGATTCTACCTTTACGGACCGCTGATTGGTGATTAAGGCAGTTCATCGATTGGAGTATTTCTCTTCACCAATGAGAATAAGCAGGATCACACCAATCACAAACATCAGTTTGAATTCTCAAAGAATGTATAAAAAAGGGCGAGTTGGGGCGTTGTAAACATTCCTTCATTCTCGGTGGAAGAATATCGTGACTCAAAATGTCTGGACGTGGAAAAGGCGGCGCTGGCAAAGCTCGGTCCAAGGCCAAATCTCGCTCGTCTCGGGCTGGACTACAGTTCCCGGTCGGCCGGGTTCACAGACTCCTGAGAAAGGGCAACTATGCCGAGCGCGTGGGTGCCGGAGCCCCGGTCTATCTGGCTGCTGTGCTCGAGTATCTGACGGCCGAAATCCTCGAATTGGCCGGCAACGCGGCCCGGGACAATAAGAAGACCCGCATCATCCCCCGGCACCTGCAGCTGGCCGTCCGCAACGACGAGGAGCTGAACAAGCTGCTGGGAGGGGTGACTATCGCTCAGGGCGGTGTGTTACCCAATATCCAGGCCGTACTGTTGCCCAAGAAAACCGGCGCTGCCAGTAAGTGAAGCGACGTAAGCTGAATCTATTTACCCAAAGGCTCTTTTCAGAGCCACTCACAATGTCTGTGGAAGGGCTGAGCGGCGGGTCCTTTCCGTCCGTTTGATATCCTGCATCTGTCAGTGTCTCGACATGTTTCTTCCGCGAAAGAAACCGATATAAATCTGCACAGAAACCGGTTCGTTTCAGTCCCGGCTCGTTTTCCCCTCTCAGCCGACGGAATGTAGCTCTCTCCCCTTGCAGAGAATCAGCGGGTTCACTCGGCGTAGGGTGGTGAAATGAACTTCCGGAGTCAGCCCCGGGAGAGAGAATTTAATCTCCGATCACTGAACGACTCCGCTCTTCATCACCTCGAACCGCGTTGTCTGGGTTCCACATTGCGGGTTGACCCCGGACCGTTCCGGCGTGCAGAAGGCGGGAACATCGCCTGTTCGTTGCTTCATGAGCGATTCCCATCGCCTCACAGAAAAATAACATTTGCGTTTTACATTTCAGAATCAAGTTTATTATCACCGGCATGTGACGTGAAATTTGTTAACTTAGCAGCAGCAGTTCAATGTCATACATAACCTGGAAGACAAAGTTATAAAATAATAAATAAAATAAAATAAAACATAATAAATAAACAAGTAAATCAGTTACGTTTATTGACTGTTATTTTGAAAAATGTAAAATCGGACATACTGTATATTAAAAAGTGAGGTAGTGTCCATAGTTTTAATGTCCATTTAGGAATCGGATGACAGAGGGGAAGAAGCTGTTCCTGAATCGCTGAGTGTGCCTGCAGGCTTCTGTATCCTACCTGACGGTAACAGTGAGAAAAGGGCATGCCCTGGGTGTTGGAAGTGTTTAATAATGGACGCTGCCTTTATGAGCACCGCTCCCGAAAGATGTCCTGGGTACTATCAGCAGCTTCTTTCGGTGCTGTGCCATAGCCCCTCCACACCAGACAGATGCCGCCTGACAGAATGCTCATCGTGGTCCAGCTTTCAGGTCTCTGACTGTCTACAAAGGTACGTTTACCCTGTGGAACCGTCCATATTTACTGAAAAAAACACGTCCACACAGTCCTCAGAATATAAATGAACATCTTGCGAAAGAGACCCTACTGACTGTCTTCATGCCAAGGAAACCCATCAATTGATCACCTTCTGACTAAAGAAATTACTCATTTCTATTCTAGAGGGGCATCTTTGTATTGACGGTGTGGTCTGGTTCTAGATTCTTCTATTATAGGAAACATCCTCTCATATCAAGGCCTTTCAAATTCAATGTGTTTCTATATGATTCTCCCTCATTCTTCTAGATTCCAGTGAGTACAGGCCCAGATCATCAAACATCCCAGTACTCTTCTAACATATGCAGTGATATGTAAGCCCCTGAGTCTAAGGGAGTCCCAGTCAAAACTGGGGAAATTAGTCACCCTCTACAATGCAAAGAATGCCACATCTGCTCTCAGAATGAGGCTTTTCATTCCAGGATGAAGATTTCTTCCTGTTTTAAACAAAGGGACTTCCCTTCTTCCACCATCAACTCTGCTCTCCAAAGCATCTCTCACATTTTCCACACTTCTGCCCCCTCCCCATCCGCCCGCCAGCCCACTCGGGATAGGGTTCCCCTTGCCCTCACCTACCACCCCACCAGCTCCAACATATAATTCTCCGTAACTTCTGCCACCTCCAAAGTGATCCCACTACCAAGCACATCTTTCCCTACCCCCGTCTTTTTGCTTTCTGCAGTGATCGCTGACTACGCGACTCCCTTGTCCACTAGTCCCCCCATCCCTTCCCACTGATCTCCCTCCTGGCACTTATCCTTGTAAGCAGAACAAATGCTACACCTGCCCTTACACTTCCTCCCTCACCACCATTCAGGGCCCCAGACAGTCCTTCCAGGTGAGGCAACACTTCACCTGTGAGTCGGCTGGTGTGGTATACTGCGTCCGGTGCTCCCAGTGTGGCCTTTTCTATATTGGTGAGACCCGACACAGACTGGGAGAACGTTTCGTTGAACACCTACGCTTGGTCCATCAGAGAAAGCAGGATCTCCCAGTGGCCACACATTTTCATTCCACGTCCCATTCCCATTCTGATATGTCTATCCATGGCCTCCTCTGCTGTCAAGATGAAGCCACACTCAGGTTGGAGGAACAACACCTTATTTACCGGCTGGGTAGCCTCCAACCTGATGGTATAAACATTGACTTCTCTAACTTCAATTAATGCCCCTCCTCCCCTTCTTACCCCATCTCCGACATACTTAGTTGTTTGCCTTTTTCCATCTCCCTCTGGTGCTTACCCCCTCGTCCTTTCTTTCTCCTGAAGCCTCCCGTCCCAGGATCCTTTCCCTTTTCCAGCTCTGTATCATATTCGCCAATCACCTTTCCAGCTCTTAGCTTCATCCCAACCCCTCCGGTCTTCTCCTATCATTTCACATTTCCCCCAGAAGGTAGTGGCTCACAAGCTGGTGCAGGACGGAGGGTTTTAGTTACATGGATCATTGGGCTCTCTTTCAGGACAGCTGATGGGAGGAGTGAAAGGTCAGTAGTGGCATTGATGGATGTGGATTAACACAGAAAGTAAGTCCAAATGGGAAATTACACTATCTCAGTATCACTACAAGTGCACAGATAAACAAATATTAGAAGTAAGAGAAAGAATAAAAAGTAAGTTACCTCCAACAGTCTAACATGGGGGGTGTCATCACCTCCCCGGCTACAGGTTGACTCATTACAGAGCCTAATGGCCCAGTGTAAGGATGACTTCATACAGCGCTCCTCCGAGCAGCACAGTTGTCTCAGTCTGTTACTGAAGATGCTCCTCTGTTCAGCCAAGGAGGCATGCAGAGGGTGAGAAACATTGTCCAGAATTGTCAGGATTTTCCGTAGGGTCCTTTGTTCAACCACGGCCTCCAGTGTGTCCAGTTTGACTCCTATAACAGAGCCAGACTTTCTAATCAGTTTATTCTCAGATGGCATCACCCGTGTTGATGCCATTTGCCCAGTACACCACTGCATAGTTAATGAGCACAGTGGCACCGAGGGGCTGAAGTGTGTTTGTATCAGTGCCGGGTGTGGAACAGTTAATGCAGACGTACTTAGAGCCTGGATTAGTACATGGCACAGTGATTCATCCATTACAGAGAAGGACAGGAGTGGCAGCAAAACATTCCAGGATTCAGATTCAGACAGTCCAGAGGGAGGTGAATGAGGCTGGGGAGCTGTACTGCTGATCAGGCAGAATGTCACAAATTCAAGGTCATCCAGTGAGACAATGTGGGTGGACCTCAGGAATGAGAAAGGTGCAATCACTGTGATGGGATTATACTGTTGGCCTCTCAATAGCCAGTGAGAGAGAGGAACAGATATGTCAGCAGGTTATGGGCTGATGTAAAAACAACAAAGTAGCTTTGCTGAGTGAATAATCTCCCCAGAGTGACTGGGACTCCCTTACCACCTGAGGCTTGGATGGGGCGTTATTTGTTAAATGTGTTCAGCAAGGTTTCCTGAAACAGTATTTGGATTGTCCACCAGGGAGGGAGACATTCTTGACTTCACCTTGGGAAATATGGGACTCACCAGAGTGGTGGCGGGAACAACCAGTGTTCAAACAGGAATTAGATAGGTCATTCAGTGGAAATAACCAGCAGAGCTGTGGGGACAGAGTGGGGAATGGGACTGTGGAAATGTTGTAGCAGGAGTTGGTATAAACTTGATGGGTCAGAGTCTAGATAATCCCAGAAGGATCCTGTGACTAATAATAGTCTGAAAAAATCATTCTGGTCTCCAGTGAATTTTCCAAGCTCCAGGGTGGACAAGATCAATTGTATAATAAGGACACACTTCTGTAAAAACACTGACACTGTATTCCAAGCACACTGAGCTGCCAGAGCACAGCACCGGCCAGTGAGGACACAGACCAGTACAACACCCGGCTCTCGACTACAACGTTCAAAGCTGAAAGTAAATGTAATATCAAAATACATTTCTGTCACCATAAGAAAACCTGAGATTATTTTTCTTGTGGGCATACTGCTGGTTTGTTAGAGCAGTTTGGGAGGGTTTAAACTAATTTGGTAGGGGCGTGGGATCTGGAGTGAAATGACTCAAGCAGGGACAGATGGTAAAACTGCAAAGGTAGCATGCAGCCACACTGTCAGGAAGGGCAGACAGATGATAACTGCAGCCAGCAGGGTGAGTATCAGTGCATGAGGGATGCAGACTCAGTAAGGGTAGCAAATGTGTTTTTTTCTCAATGCACAGAGTATAAGAAATAAGGCGGATAATCTTATTGCCCTATTATGGATTGTCATGTATTATGTGACCATCACTGAATCACAGCTGAAGAATATTTGTAGTTGGGAGCTAGATGCCCAAGTTTTCCTTTCCAATATTTTTATTAGTTTCTATATAGAAGAATACAGAGTATAAGAAAGTGTATATAAAAGGTCAAAAAGGATTTTTAAAAAACTAAATACATCTGTCCATAACAACAATCTCATTACCCCGTATTCATGTGTTAATCAATATTTATATTGAAATATACTAATTTATTACAAAAAGAAAGAATCTAACCCCTACCAGGACCAAAGCTGTTCATTAAGGAATAAAGGTGGTAAAATAACTTCTCATATAATAAAAATTAATAATAGCCAACATCTGAGTTTAAACAACGAATTGAAGGTTTTGAAAATAATTCAGAAAAGATCCCCACAATGTTTGAAAGTCTTGACGAGATTTTGGCTTTCTTTGTTTTATGGCAGCCTCTCTGAAACAAATTTCAAAGTTGTAGAATGTATACATACTTTGATAATAAATCTCCTTTGAATTTTGGTTAAAAATCATGATGGTTGAAGGATAAAATAAGGACAAAAATTTAACAAAACTCAAAACTGATGCTCTTTTAATTACAGGCCAGGACACAGAAGAGTAGAAACTGACAAATATTCTTCCCCTTTTTAAAACTGCAATAGGGACCTGCTGAATCTTGCATTTATAGGCATCAGTTAGTCTTGTGAGACCATTGATTTGCGCCTTGAAAGGTTTTTCCAGGACACAGACCTGGGCAGGGTTGCATGGGAGACCGGCAGTTGCCCAAGCTGCAAGCCTTCCCCTCTCCACACCATCGATGTTCCAAGGGAAGGGCACTAGGACCCAAGCAGCTTGGCACCGGTGTCGTCGCAGAGCAATGTGTTGTTAAGTGCTTTGCTCAAGGACACAACGCGCTGCCTCAGTTAGGAGGCCTGTAGCACAGGCCATTTGGGAGGCCTGGAGCACAACTCCATCAGTGAATGCACCTCTCTTATCCTGAGCTCTATCCACACCGTCTCACTGGATGAAGCCTCCAGTGTGTTCTCTCTTAGTCCCTCACCCACAATTCCATGTAAAGGCTGATCTGCCATCAGCCTCCTCTTGTATGTCGATCCCACTTCCCTGATTTTATAAACAGTTATCTTGCTTCTCTTTAAATCTTTTTGGTCATCCAGCATCTCCATTCCCCTCAGTTAGGGGATTCTAGTACTTGTTACACAGTGTTTTGTTGTTGGTAGAGTGGGCAGTAAAGATTCTTTGAGAATACAACAGGATCGAGATCACCTGGGGAAGTCGGCCAAAGAATGGCAGATGGAAGTTGATGTGGACAAGGGTGAGCTCCTGCATTTTGAGAAGTCCAACCAGGGAAGAACCTGCACAGTTAATTCTTGTACCTTGGTAAGTATTGCAGAGAGAGTGTCCATGGAATACAGGAACATTATTCACTGAAAGTGAGAACACAGGTAGTCAGGATGGTGAAGACCATGTTTGGCCTATTTGTCTTCATTGGTCAGGGAACTGAGTTACAGGATTTGGGATGCTAAGTCAAAATGGTCGGTCATTAGTTAGTGTAATGGGCCGGAGAGATTTAGGGGTAAATCTCTCCCACACAGTTCATTGAAAGTGGTGTCACTGGTAGACAGGGTGATGAAGAACGGGGTTTAACATGCTGATCTTCATTAGTCAGGGGACTGAGTATATCAGTTGCGATATTATGTTACAGTTGTGTAAGTGACTGGAGGCCACACTTGTATTGTGTACAGCTCTTGTCACCGTTTTCGGAAAGGTGGTTAAACTGGGGAGAGTGTAGAAACGATTTCCAAGGATGTTTCCCGGACCTGAGGTTCTCAGTTACACAGAGAGGTTGGTCAGACAGTGTCCGTTGTCCTTTATTCCTTGGAACCAGAATCATTTATCACCGTGTTATATGACAAGGAATCTGTCATTTTATTTTGACGGCAGAACAATGCGATGAAGGTGCAGATGTGAACATTGGGTCAGCAGAACGCCAAGAGATTCTGGGAATCGCGAACAACGCGGACAAAATGCTGGAGGAACCCAGCAAGTCAGGCAGCATCTCCCACCAGAGTCCTGAGGAAGGGTCTCAGCCCGAAAAGTCGGCTGTTTATTCCCACCATTGATGCTGCCTGAGTTGCTGATTTCCGTCAGCATTGAGTGTGTATTGTGTCAGAGAGAGTGAGTTAAAGGAGCGGGCGGCTTAGACCAGTGTCACTGTGTTTGTGAGTCCTAACACATCGTAGGATTTCTCAGCGCCTCCTGTAGAAAATGAAAAGATTTTTCTGTTACGGAAACGCCCCACTCCCCAGCTCAGTCCCGAAGAGGGAATTAACCGCGAAGTTTTAATTCGATTAAATATTTCAGCCATAAAACAGAGAACAGGTCAACGATCGGGAGAGAGAACGCGGGCAATGCAGTAATGAAACGGGTTAAAAAAGAAAGCGCTGCCTTTAATCCCGATTAAACTTTCTTTCCAGCGAACATTCCGGCCTCAGGGACGGACAGGGACTAGTCCGAGTCTCCGCAGGGTCCGATTTGAATTGGAATCGGCGAGTTTTTGAGGAGAGAGAAACACAGAAAAATGAAGCCGCCGGGAGCTGACAGCAGGATGTCTCCGCCCCGTCCGCTCGCTGCCTTTAAATTGCTCTGTGCCGCCACCCTTCGCTTCATTTCTCATTCAGTTCTGATTGAGAGAAGGATTTACCAGAGTCGCCGACATGACTGAGACAGCACCCGCCGAAACGGCTCCTCCAGCCGCACCGGCCGCCGCAAAGAAGACTCCCAAGAAGAAGGCGGCTGCCCGGAGCAAACCAACCGGTCCCTCGCTGGGCGAACAGATCGATAAGATCGTGGCGGGTTGTCACGATAGGAAGGGTATGTCCGGTGTGGCCATCATGAAGGCTCTGGCCGACAGCGGTGTCGATGTGGCGAAACGTCGCCACCAGGTCAAAATGAGCATCAGGAGGAAAGTGGAAAGCGGCTCCTTGGTTCAGGCCAAGGGCTCGGGTATTTCGGGATCCTTTAAATCCGGTAAAGGGGAAACTGCCGTGAAGGTGGTGAAGAAAGCGAACAAGCCAGCGGCAAAGAAATCTCCCGGCAAGAAGCTTGGCGCCAAGAAACCAGCGGCTAAAAAGGCGGGAGCAAAGAAACCAGCGACTAAGAAAGCGGGAGGTAAGAAACCCGCGGCTAAGAAAGCGGGAGGTAAGAAACCCGCGGCTAAGAAAGCGGCGCCGAAGCCCAAGAGCCCCAAGAAAGCCGCAGCCCCGAAGACGAAGGCGGTCAAGAAGCCGAAGTCGAAATCCGCGAAACCCAAGAAGACAGCAGTCAAAAAGTGAATTGAGAATACACCATTTGTGTGTATCTGAACCCAACGGCTCTTCTCAGAGCCACCCACATCTCAGAAAAGAGCTGATTCGGAGTGTTGTGATTCCCGCGCCGGGTCCGATTGAGAACTCAATGGAACCCGAGATTGCCGGTACCTCTGACATTTGGTGCGGTGTCTGAAATGAAACGTGGATGCCCGAGCTGAGATTGAGAGATAAGGGATGTGGGCGATTTCAGGCCCAATTCCTTCTCCGATCTGGGAGAGAGTGACAGACATTGACACCAGCGGAGATTCAGCTGAGTTGATTGGGAACTGCTGAAACCTACGCGAGAGGGTAGGGGGCGTGTTGAGAGAGGGATCCGTCTCTGGGACGGACTGCAGCGGGAGGATGTATGATAAAATACCCGGTGGCATTGTCGACTGACCTTCATGCAGGCCCAAGCTACAAAACTACATTGTTAATTTACACAAAACTCCAATATCAACAATGTACAAGATAGTGAAATCTAATTTAAAAAAATCACTATTTCCTGGTAGTCACCGCCCCCTGAAAACCCCCACTGTACCCCTCGCGTCGGCATGCTCCACTCCAAGCACAGCGGGTACGAACGTATCCCCATGTCCAAACCAAACAAAACGGTAACAGCCGCACCAGCTGTACATGACAGGTTTGTGGGAGAAGTGAAGGGCCAGATGAGACCCTGACAGGGAGGGAAGCGCGTTAATCTCTGGATGCATTCAAGAGTGTTAGAGATTGCTCTTATAGACAGCGGAGTCAAGGGATATGGGGAGAGGGCGGGAACCGGGTACTGATTGTATATGATCAACCATGATCTCAGTGAATGGCGGCGCTGTCTAGAATGGCCGAATGGCCTACTCCTGCACCTACTGTCTATTATTTTGTATCCCTCGCTGAATTACCTAGTCTGCACAGAACTGATGTTCGGGGTCAATTAGTGCAAAATCGATCGGCAGGACAGGTCGCTACTACAATAATGATCAGCAAGCTGCAGCCCTTTCCTTTGCCGTGGTAGTGGCTCTTAAAAGAGCCTTTTCTGGTGTTCGGTGTGTAGGCTGGGCTTAGGCGCGCTCCCCGCGGATGCGGCGGGCCAACTGGATGTCCTTGGGCATAATGGTGACTCGCTTGGCGTGGATGGCGCACAGGTTAGTGTCCTCAAAGAGACCGACCAGGTAAGCCTCACTTGCCTCCTGCAGGGCCATGACGGCCGAGCTCTGGAAACGCAGATCGGTTTTGAAGTCCTGAGCGATCTCCCGGACCAGGCGCTGGAAGGGAAGTTTGCGGATGAGCAGCTCGGTGGATTTCTGGTAGCGCCGGATCTCCCTCAGAGACACGGTGCCGGGCCGGTAGCGATGAGGCTTCTTCACTCCGCCGGTGGCGGGAGCGCTCTTCCGCGCCGCTTTGGTCGCCAACTGTTTGCGAGGAGCTTTTCCGCCAGTCGATTTGCGCGCTGTCTGCTTGGTGCGGGCCATTCTGCTTCAGGAGTGAGAACACGGGCTGAAATACAGGAACAAGATAGACGAAACGGGCTCCAGCACAGGCTTTTATACGGCTGGGAAGGGCCGTCCCACCGCTTATGATTGGCTGAACACCAAATGTCTATTAAAAGATCTAGTTGTTGCGATTGGTTGATTATTTCATGCGGGCTGGTGGTGAATAACAATCTACGACAAAATGGGAAACTGTTAACTGGCGGTCGGACTTCATCCAATCAGAATGCACTGTGATTGGCGCCCGATTAATTTCAAATCGCCCGCCAATTTCAGTGCACCCAGGAATGGTGCTTGATAACTTTTTATTTACAATTAATTCTATCATGGATCATGTATTTTCAGTTTCATTTAATATCTAATTCCCTCAGTTAAGATTTGAATGCATGATTACGGAATCGACTCTCTAAACGACTTAACTGATTTCTGTCCGAGATGGACAGAATGATTAAGATCGATATAAATGCATCCAGCATTCACGGTAATCACCGCCTGGAAAGGCACAATCGCAGCTATATATATTTCAAGCGTAAAGATTAATCTGTTTCAAATGAAACCAGATGAATATATCGATAAAAATAATTAAAAGGTTGTGGACACGGCTCCGTCTGTGAGGCGGTGGGTGGCTCTTAGAAGAGCCTTTGTGTTGTTCTCGGGAGGAAGTGGGAGTTTTTCAGCCGCCGAAGCCATAGAGAGTGCGGCCCTGGCGTTTCAGAGCGTACACCACATCCATGGCAGTGACCGTCTTGCGCTTGGCGTGTTCAGTGTAGGTGACCGCATCCCGGATCACATTCTCCAGGAAAACCTTCAGCACCCCGCGGGTCTCCTCGTAGATCAGACCCGAGATCCGCTTGACGCCGCCACGGCGAGCCAGACGCCGGATGGCCGGTTTGGTGATGCCCTGGATGTTATCACGGAGCACTTTACGGTGCCGCTTGGCTCCGCCTTTGCCCAGTCCTTTGCCTCCTTTCCCTCTGCCAGACATGACGCTGCTTCACTCAGGTCGCTGCTCAGTGACAAACCGACTGCTGATGTCTCCTTTTATACACAGCGCCCCGACCTGCCTGAGAAACGCACAGAGAGACAGAGGCGGGGAGGGGAGGAGACAGAGTCAGAGTGACGGACAGAGCCGAGAGCGGCCTCTCATCGCCCAGCTCTGCCTTCACTTTACCACACCCGCTAATTTCCAACGGTCTATCCGACACAAAGCGCTCCAGCTCCATCTGTGTCCTCTGATCCTAGACTCCCCCACTGTAGGAACCATCCTCTCCACATCCACTCTATCTGTGTCCTCTGATCCTGGACTTCCCCACTGTAGGAAACATCCCCTCCACATCCACTCTAGACAGACAGAGAGACATACTTTATTGATCCCGGGGGAAATTGGGTTTTGTTACAGTCGCACCAACCAAGAATAGTGTAGAAATATAGCAATATAAACCCATAAATAATTCAATAATAATAAGTAAATTATGCCAAGTGGAAATAAGTCCAGGACCAGCCTATTGGCCCAGGTTGTCTGACACTCCGAGGGAGGAGCTGTAAAGTTTGATGGCCACAGGCAGGAGTGACTTCCTATGATGCTCAATGTTGCATCTCGGTGGAATGAGTCTCTGGCTGAATGTATTCCTGTGCCTAACCAGTACATTATGGAGTGGATGGGAGTCATCGTCCAAGATGGCATGAAACACGTAGACACTGGAAGATTTCTGGAAATTTGCTGATTCTCCTGCTTTAAATTATAGGAAGTGCTTTTCCATACCGCAAATCCCCGAGGACCTCGGTCTGTCCCTCCCCGGCCCCATGACCAGTTCGAGCGTCCTCACACACAGCAGTTGGTGGGCAAGGGTGCAGTCACATCCAGTGATGAGAGGGTTAATTCAATAGAACAATTGTTCCCCTGGGTCTCGAGGGAAATGAAAGTCCGGTCACATAAAGGAACAGGATACATCGGCAGATATAAGGATATATAGACCTCGCTTTGGCGCCTTCTAAAGCCCAGGTAAAGTGGTGGCTGAGGAGCTGGTGTGAGGTGGGTGAGGGCTTTAGATACGAGGATCATTGAGGTCCCGAGGGAAAGGTGAGACGGGTCCAAGGAGGGGAGCCAATATGGGAGCTTTCTTCATGCTACACGGGAGGGTTTAAATGAGCAGGTATCAGGTCCTACACAGTGATTTTTGAAAAATAGGTTAAAAAGCAGGACTTCCAGGATTGTAATTATCGAATTGTGGCCCAAACCTTGTGCTGGTGTGGTGAGGAAACAACTGCTGCTGAGGAACTGATGCAGGAGGGAGGTCTTCAGATTCTTGGATCAATGGGCTCCCTTCCAGTCAGGTGGGAGACTGGGACAAACAAGGCCATTTCCATCTGGACCGGAGGGGAACCAATATCCTCACCAGGAGGTTTGATGGTGTCACTTGGCGGAGTTGGAACTGGAGTAGCAAGTGGGAGAATGTATGTATGACAAGACAGTCTGAAAAGAACGAGAGCCAATGTCAGGCCAATAAACATGGTGGGATTGATGGGCTGAAATAAGTTTATTTCAACATTAGGAGTATTATGTTGTCGGACGTTCAGCTCAACATCTCTAGGTTTCATTGTTTTACATGTGAGTGGGGGGAAGGGGGGTTATAAGATGCAGAGGTTACCCCACTGGGAAAGTCACAGCAAACTGGGGGGCTCACTTACAGAGGCAATCTACAGTCACACGGACTGGATTATAGTATTGGCCCCCAATAACCACCGGGAGGTGGAGGAACACAGAGGTTTATGTTTAGGGAGAGGTGCAGAACAGAACTGTCATAGTGGGGGGCTTTATCTTCCCTCGAATTGACTGGATCTTGTTCAATGCTGAGATGCTCAAGATTTCTTCAGCGATTCCGAGGAGTGTTTGAAACATTATGTACAGAGCCCCACCAGAGGCGAGAACAGACGGGAATTAGTTTAGGGAAACGAGCCAGGCCAGCTGACGATCACCATTTATTTTGTTCATTAGTTATGAGTAAGACTGAAGCCAAGGGGCATTGATTGGGAGCAGCCACTGTCAGACAAGTCGACATCTGACATGTGGGAGTTGTTTAAAGACCAGCAGCTCAGAGTTCAGGATCAGCATGTTCCTGTAAGGAGTAAGGACAAGGACGGTAAGGTAAGGGAACTTTGGATGAATGGAGAGATCCTGAATTTAGTCAGAAGGATATGGAAGGTTTATGAAGCTAAAATCAGACTGGGTATCTTTGGAATATAAAGATAGCGGGGAAATGCGAAAGCTGGTGATAGGAAAGGCCAAATGGGGCCTCAAACCGTCCTCGTGGAGTGGGATCAAAGATAATCCCAAGGCCTTTTGATTTATATTAGTTAAACAGGGATAACCAGAGACTGGAAAGGTCCACTCAAGATTAAAGGAGGAATGATGTGGTTGAAGTCAGACCAAGTGTCTGAGGTACTAAATGAGTCTGTTGTATCAATATTTACCGAGGAGTAGGAATTGAATGTCAATGAAAACAGTGCGAGACATGCTAATATGCAGAGACATGTTGAGATTAAGGAGGAGGCTGTGCTGGGACATCTGAAAAGCAATAAGATGGAGAAGACTCGAAGAACTGAAGGCATATATCCTTCAATAGTGAAAGAAGCAAGTGAGCAGATTGCTGGGGATTTGACAAAGATCTATGTCGGGGGTCCCCAACTTTGTTTGCACCGCGGACCCATTTAATATTGACAATATTCTTACGGACCGGCCGGCAGGGGGGGGAGGGGTAGGGGTTTGTTAATATATACCAGAATACAGGTGAAACTATAAGTCACTAGTAAGTGGCTAATTAGTACACTCAATTTCATTTCTAAAAGGGTTTATCTAAAGAATTTAATATTAAACAGTGCATATTTTCCTCCCATGAATATAGAGATAAGTCAATTATAGGGCACTTATAAGTCAATAGCATCATAACATTTTAAGTAACGCTTGGATATTAAACACCCAGCACCTATTATCCTCATATGAACATATAAAATCATTGCAACACACCAATATCGGTGTATCACTAAGAGTCCTGGGCTTGTTTCCCTGCAATAAGGTGGTCTCATCGAGGGTTAATGGGAGACACCAATACTCAAAGGCGGTTCCTTATGTCCTGATGAAGGGTCTTGGCCTGAAACATCGACAGTGCTTCTCCTTATAGATGCTGCCTGGCCTGCTGTGTTCTACCAGCATTTTGTGTGTGTTTGAATTTCCAGCATCTGCAGATTTCCTCGTTTTTGCTCCTTATATCCAGTCTATTCCGCAATTTAGTTTTTGTTGCATTCGTTGCAGAAAACCCTGCTTCACAGAGATATGATTTTGGAAACGGAAGCAACGTTTTCAGTGCTTTCATGGCTATCTCAGGATATTCAGCCTTGACTTTGATCCAGAATGCCGGCAGAGATGTTACATCAAACATATTTTTCAGCCCATCGTCATTTGCAAGCTCGAGGAGTTGATCTTCCCGCGCTGACATGGATAGTTGTCATTCTGCCCTGAAGTGACAAATTGAGTTCATCGAGCAGGTTGAAGATGTCACACAGATGAAAGAGTTTTGCTATCCACCCCTCGTCACGTGTGCTTCCAGTGGTGACGTTTTTCCTGAAAGAAATCTCTGTAGCTGCTCTCTTAACTCAAAAACCTTGGCCAGGGCTCTCCATCTTGATAGTCACCTGACTTCAGTGTGAAAGAGAAGGCGTTTGTGCTCTGCATCCATTTCTTCACAAAGCTGCTCAAACAGACGTGAGTTAAGGGCTTTTACTTTGATGTGATTGATAACTTCAACGATGTCACTAAATACGCTGTTAAGATCAGGTGACATTTTTCGGCGAGCCAGCATCTCCCTGTTTATGACAAAGTTTGCAGACTGGCATTCAGGAGCAACCTCTTTGACTCGAGTAGTGAAACCAGACAGCCGTCCAGTCATAGCTGCAGCCCCATCTGTGCATATTCCAACACAGAATGACCAGTCCGGTTTGCCTAACATGTAGTCATTCAAAGACATGAACAGTTCTGCCCCAGTTGTGTTAGTTGGCGGTAGCATTGCGCACAATGTATCCTCGTGCACATCGTCTTGAAATATATATCGCACATAAACCAGCAGTGTTACCTTGTTGTCGCATTGGTAGACTCATCGACCTGGATAGCATACCATGGTGACTCGTTAAGCTGTTCTAACATCTATGCTTCGATGTCCTCCGCTTTGTCATCAATTCTCCTTGAAACTGTGGTAGCTGGAAGAGAAACCTGTGCCATCTTGTTAGCAGCAGCTTCTCTCAACAGTTCACAGCACATGTCCTTGGCAGCAGGCAGAATCAATTTTTCCCCAAAGGTGAAAGGCTTCTTAGCCTCAGCAATATGGTTAGCCACTAACTATGACGCTCTCAGAGCAGCAGCATTTGTGGAGGAGTTGGCTCTCAGCACTTGCTTCTGCCCCGCTTGCTCACGTTTTTTCCACTCAGAAAACTCAAAGGGTTTGTCTTTAAGTGCAGGGAGCTGGGACTCAAGATGCCGAAGCAGTTTTGAGGGCTTCATTGCCTCATTAGACAGCATGTCTCCACATATCACACACAGGGGCTTGGAGCATACGAGTCACCGGTCACAATAAACCCATATTTTATGTGCGACTCGTCGTATTTTCTGTTGAAGGAAGCTTTCTTTTTTTTTGTAGTCTTGGCCTCAGCCGTCTCTGCGTGGTCGTCATCATTGGGCCTTTTATGTCCCCCACCACCTCTTCCAAAGAAACTCTCAAGCGACGTTTGTTTTTTACTCATACCGACTGATGACCTTGTGTGCGTTCAAGTTCAACAGTGGCATGACAGGGAATGAGGAAAGGTGAAGCTGACTCATATCGTTTCATATCACCAAATCATATTGGTTCTTCACAGCCCGGCAGCACGTGTTTTGCGGCCCGGTGGTTGGGGACCACTGATCTGAGACACTCCAAATTTGTTTTGAGGTGACAGACAGGCAGGCACTCTGTGAGCCACATGGAGAGGACATTGATGGGCTCACAGAGTGCATCACTGGTTACATCAACTTCGGTGTGGACTGCAATGTTCCAGCAAGAACTGCGTTATTCAAATAACAAGTCATGGGTAACAAAAGACATTAAGGACATCCTGAACACTAAAAAGAGGGCATTTAGAGATGGAATTAGGGAGGAGCTGAGGACAATATAGAGGGACCTGAAAGCCAAGATCAGGGAGGCTAAAGACAGGTGTAGGAGGAAGCACGAGGAAATCTGCAGATGCTGGAAATTCAAATATCCATGGTCAACCCTGACGCAGCAGAGGGCCTTCACTAACGTGTCTGTCCATGGCCTCCTCTCCTGCTACGATGAGGACAACTACAGGTTGGACGAGCAACATCTCATATTCTGATATTGATTTCTCCAAATTTCAGAAATCACTGCCCTCTGTTTGCACACATTCACTGAACTACTATTTTTCTTCTGACTTTTCCCCCCATTCTGGTGCCATTTACCCCCTTCACCATTCCTCACGCACCGTCATGACCAGCCCATCAACTCTCTCTGGTTCTCCACCTCCTTCGTGTCATCCCATGGTTCAACGTTCTCTCCTACTGGATTCCTTCCTCTTCATCTCTTTGCCTTTCCTGTCTGTCACCCAGGTCTTCACATCATCATCCCTCCGCAAAACAACCCCCGCCCCCACTCACCTGTCCTCCTCCCCCTCCCCAGCACCTTATTGTGGCTTTAGTCCCTTTCTTTCTAATCCTGAAGAAGGTTCTCAGCCCGAAATGTTGACTCTTTGCTGAGTTCCTGCAGTATTTTGTGCGTGTTTGTGTCAGTCTGTGTGTTGATTAAGCTGATCAAACTGGTACAGTCAAAGAGGAATTTGTGGAGTGGTCAGAGACAGTTTCTTAGAGCAGGACTTTACACAGGAACAAGACATCTCATATGTAATCTGTGTAATGAGGTGGGATTACAGAGAGATCTTGTGGTGACTGATCCCAGAAGAAGTGATCACAATGTGGGTGAACTCCAGACCACAGATTGAGGGTGCACACAAGGGTCCAGAACCAGTGTCCTCAACCTAAATAAAGGCAATTACAGAGACGTGACAGTGGAGCTTTCTGGGGCAGATGGGGTAAATATGCTTAGGGACAGGTCAGTAATGAGCAGTGGCGATGTTTAAGGAGACTGTTCATAACAGTCAGCAGACATTGATCCCGATTCTACAGAGGGATCACAGAGAGCAAAGAACGTTCTGTGGTCAATGAAGGTCAAGGGAAACATTAAATCAAAGAGCATAAAAAGAGGCAAGGGTTGGCAGGAGAAAAGAGGATCAGGATTTTTCCAGGAACGAATGATGAGACAAAAGCTAAAACTAACAAGGAAAAAGCAGATAGGTTAACTCAGTAATTTTAATTAGTGTTCACAGTGGGGACACAGCAAACATCCCAGAGATATCGAACAGTGACATTTCAACATTGTGCCATAATGTGTAACAATCACCATCACAAGGGTGAAACTAATGGGACTAAAAGCAAACATTTCCAGGTCCCAACGACCGGCACTGAAGCCTAGAGAGAAAGTAGAGACACTGAGGTCTGTCAAAACTCACTGTCACGGAAAGGTCCCAGTGGAGTTGAAAACCATTGTTGAAGAAGGGTGGAAGATAAAAAGCAGGTGACTGTAGTCCAGTTAACTTCACTTCAGCTACTGGAGTCTATAATCTGTGAAGAAATAACAAGTCATTTAGAAAAGTTTAATGTGATTGAACTGAGTCAACAGGGTTTACAGTCAGATTCACACAGCACAGAAACGAGCCCATCAGCTCAAATGGTCCACACTGACCAAAGTTCCCAACTGAGTTTGTGGTCTGTAACCCCCTCACCACCACATTAAGAACAAGGCTATCCTCCTCCTTATCCCATATCCTTCAAAACCTTTCCTTCCCATCTACCTGTCCAAGTACCTTTCTTAAATATACCTGACTCAACCATCCCCCTGGCAGCTCACTCCATACACTGACCAGCCTGTGAGTGGAAAAGTTGCCCTTCAGGTTCCTATTAAATCTCATCTCAAACCAATGCCTTTCAGTTCTTCATTCCCCTACCCTGAAAAAAATATTGTTATCTTTGACTCAACCCAGGCCGCTTATTATTTTATACACCTCTGCAACTTCTCCAACTTTCCAAGGAAAATGATCCAAAACGCTTCCCACAAATCAGTCCTTCGAGATCCAGCAACATCCCCGTAAATCAACTCTGCACTCTTTCCAGCTCAATGGTGCCTGTCATACTGCATGATCACTAAAACTAAACACTATTTATGAAATGCGGCCAAACCAACGTGTTGTACTACTGCACCATTTCATCCCAGCTTCTATATTTGGTGCCCTGACTGAAGGCCAGTGTTCCAAAAGCCTCTTCACCACCCTGTCCATCTGGAACCTGGTTTTTGTCTCTGTAACCTGGGTTACTGAATGTTATGTCATGTTTGACAAACATACCAGAGATTTGAGACTTTACAGGGGAAGTTGGAGAAGTGGTGATTTTGGATTTTCAGGAGCCATTTGCCAAGGTGCCACATGAAAGGCTGGTGCACAAGACCAGAGCTCAGTACTGGGAAAGAAGTGTGTTAATATTCACTGAAGACTGGTTATCTTACTGAGACAGAATAACAGGTCTGTTTCAGGCTGGGATGACATAACTACTGGAGTGTTAAGGTGTTGCCTGCACAACAAAATAGAGACGGGTGCAGTGAGGGGTTCATAAGACCATATATGACCAAAGTTCAGAGGTGTATGGTTCATTGACATTTCTTGCTAGGGCATAAGAGCAGAGAAACAGAGCAGTGTTGTTACAGTGTCAGACAAATGCTCATTGATGGATTTTGGGAACTTAAAGCAGGTCAGGACATACCCAGTGAATGGCAGGGTCCTGAGGAGTGTTGATGAAAAGATAAACCTGAAGCACAGGTAAATAGTTCCCTGAAAGTGCCAACACAGGGAGACAAGGTGGTGAAGAAGGTGCACGACATGCTTACCTTCATTGGCAAAGGCTCTGAGAGGAGTTGGGACATCACATCACAGTTGTACAAATCAATAATTACCCCACATCAGGAGTACCCTGTACAGTTCTGGTCACCACGAGAGGAAGGATGTGATTAAGCTGGAAAGGTGCAGAAACAATTCACAGGAATGTTACCTGGACTGCGGGCTTGAGTTACAAGGAAAGATCAGACTGACTGGGACTGTTTTCCCTGGAGTGAAGGAGGCTGAGGGGAGACCTGACAGAAGTTTATAAAACTATGAGAGGTGCAGTCAAGGTAGATAGTCAGTATCACTTCCCCTGGGTAGAAATATCAAATATGAGAAGGCACAGCTTTGAAATGCCAGGGTGAGAATTTAAAAGTGTATTTCAGGGCAGGTAAGATTTCTGTTTCCATACAGCGAGTGGTGAGGGCCGAATACAGGTTGCCATAGGGAGTGGTGGAAGTAGATATGATAATGACATTTAACAGGGTTTTAGATAAGCCATGAAAATTCAGAGAATTGAAGCACATGAATTATACGCAGGCAGAAGAGATTTAGTTTCATTTGACATCGTGTTCAGCACAGACGTCATGGGAAGAAGGGCCTGTTCCTGTGCTGTACTGTTCTGTGTTCTCGGTGAGCCTCAGTGACGGGGGAGTCTTTAGCCGGGGTCACAGACAGGAGTATCTGTGGCAAGGAGAGAGACTGCAGGATGGTGCATTACCCCCCTGGTACCAGGGCCAAGGATGTAACTGAACAAGTACAGGCCATTCTGAAAGGCCAGGGTGAGCAGCCAGAGGTCGTGTCCATATTGGTTTTAACAAAAGAGACAAAGGGACTGAGGGAGTTGGGGAAAAAATTAAGTAGAAACTCTGTGGTGAGGAGGGGGGTAATCCCAGTGTCACCTGCTAGTGCGGGAAGAAAGAAAAAGCTGGTACAGTTATATGTGTGGCTCACAAGCTGGTGCAGGACGGAGGATTTTTGTTACATGGATCATTGGGCTCTCTTTCAGGAGAGGGGTTGGGAAGAGTGAAAGGTCAGTAGTGGAGTTGACAGATGTGGATCAACACAGAAAGTAAGTCCAAATAGATGAATTACAGTGTCTCAATAGCACTACAAGTGCACAGATAAACAAATACCAGGTAGGCCTCAAATTTACATTTAATTTTTTAAAATGGATCTGAAAGAAACTTAACACAATTTTTGGTCTTTAATGGAGCAATCGGGAAAGGTTCATGAGTTTTTAATCAAAAAGTACTGACGATAGGCTTGTTATGCCTACTTTTGAGTGGGGAAGGATCAGGAAATATCCTAAATAAAGCCTTTAAAACTATCTATATATCTAGATCTCTGAACTAGCATTACTTATTTGTTGTGATGTGCCAATCACAATAATGTATGCAAGTCTTTGAAGTCCTTTGAAATGCTTAAGTATTTGAAAGAGAGAGAGCTAGAAATGATAATTAAATGGAGAAACGTTGAGAAGGTTTGTGAGGCATAAATTCCAGCCTGACTGGGCTGAATAGCAAGTTTCTGTGTGCTGTATTACATCTTGTATATAATTTCCAGATAAAATATCAGAATTTCAAAATTTCTTAAAATTATTTCCTCAAAGGGATTTTATGATATTTTGTTAATAATCAATGATGCTCAAAGTTAATGTATTTTCAAAGTTCAAGATAAGTTTATTATCAATGCATATGTCACCATATACAACCCTAAGGACATTCACAGTAAAAACTAAAAACAATAGAATCATTAAAAGACTGCACCCAACAGGACAGACAAACAACTGATGTGCAAAAGACAACAAGCTCCGTAAATACAAATAGAAAAGAAAAATAAATAAACAAACAATAAATATTGAGAGCATGGGATGGAGTCCTTGAAGGTGAGTCCATAGACTGTGGGAAGAACTCAGTGATGCAGAAAGTGAAGTTATCCCTTTTGGCTCAGGGGGCTGATGATAACTTTTCCTGAACCCGGTGGTGTGGTCCCTGAGGCTCTCTGACCAACTCGTTGATGGCAGCAAAGAGAGGAGAGCTTGTCCTGGGTGGTGGGGGTTCCTGATGAATGCTGCTTTCCTGCAATAGCATTTTGTGTAGATATGCTCAGTGGGAGGAAGGTCTTTATCTGCGATGGACAAAATTTACAAAGTAGGTTTTAGTGTTTATAGGAATATTTTATTTAGAGATAAAGCATGGAACAGGCCTTCGAGCACCACCACTTAGCAGCCTCCAATTTAACCCTAGTCTATTCGTGTGACAATTTGCAACAACCAATTAACCAACTAACCGATTTGTCTTTGGACAGTGGGAGGAAAGCTGGACGGCGGTGTTAGCTGTGAGGAGAATGCTCAGAGGATGTAGGGTGTCTTGGATAGGTTAGTTGAGTGGGCAAATTCATGGCAGATGCAATTTAATGTGGATAAATGTGAGGTTATCCACTTTGGTTGCAAGAACAGGAAAACAGATTATTATCTGAATGGTGGCCGATTAGGAAAAGGAGAGATGCAACGAGACCTGGGTGTCATTGTACACCAGTCATTGAAGGTGGGCATGCAGGTACAGCAGGCGGTGAAAAAGGCAAATGGTATGTTGGCATTCATAGCAAAAGGATTTGAGTACAGGAGCAGGGAGGTTCTACCGCAGTTGTACAAGACCTTGGTGAGACTGCACCTAGAATATTGTGTGCAGTTCTAGTCCCCTAATCTGAGGAAAGACATTCTTGCCATAGAGGGAGTACAGAGAAGGTTCACCAGATTGATTCCTGGGATGGCAGGACTTTCATATGAAGAAAGACTGGATCGACTAGGCTTATACTCACTGGAATTTAGAAGATTGAGGGGGGATCTTATTGAAACGTATAAAATTCTGAAGGGATTGGACAGGCTAGATGCAGGAACATTGTTTCCAATGATGGGGAAGTCCAGAACGAGGGGTCACAGTTTAAGGATAAAGGGGAAGCCTTTTAGGACCGAGATGAGGAGAAACTTCTTCACACAGAGAGTGGTGAATCTATGGAATTCTCTGCCACAGGCAACAGTTGAGGCCAGTTCATTGGCTATATTTAAGAGGAAGTTAGATATGGCCCTTGTTGCTAAAGGGATCGGGGGTATGGAGAGAAAGCAGGTACAGGGTTCTGAGATGGATGATCAGCCATGATCATATTGAATGGCGGTGCAGGCTCGAAGGGATGAATGGCCTACTCCTGCAACTATTTTTTTATGTTTCTATTAGAAATAAGAGAAAGAATAAAAAGTTACCGCAAACAGTCTAACATGAGGGGTGCCGTCACTTCCCCGGCTATAGGTTGAGTCATTACAGAGCCGAGGGTCCGAATGACTTCAACCCGTGTTGATGCCATTTGCCCAGTACACCACTGCATAGTTAATGAGCACAGTGGCACCGAGGGGCTGAAGTGTGTTTGTGTCAGTGCCGGGTGTGGAACAGTTAATGCAGATGTACTTAGAGCCTGGATTAGTACATGGCACAGTGATTCAGCCATTACAGAGAAGGGCAGGACTGGTAGCGAAACATTCCAGGATTCAGATTCAGACAGTCCAGAGGGAGGTGAATGAGGTTTGGGAAGCTGTACTGCTGATCAGGCAGAATGTCACAAATTCAAGTTCATGCAGTGAGACAATGCGGGTAGAACTCAGGAATAAGAAGAGTGCAATCACTGTGATGGGATTGTACTGTCGGGCTCCAAACAGCCAGTGAGAGAGAGGAACAGATATGTCGGCAGGTTATGGGCTGATGTAAAAACAACAGAGTAGCTTTGCTGAGTGAATAATCTCCCCAGTGACTGGGACTCCCTTAACACCTGAGACTTGGATGGGGCATTATTTGTTAAGTGTGTTCAGCAAGGTTTCCTGAAACAGTGTGTAGATGGTCCACCAGGGAGAGAGACATTCTTAACTTTGCCTTGGGAAATATGGGACTCACCAGAGTGGTGGCGGGAACAACCAGTGTTCACAGAGGAATTAGACAGGTCCTTCAGGGGAAATAACCAGCAGAGCTGTGGGGACAGAGTGGGGAATGGGACTTTGGAAATGTTGTAGTGGAGTTGGTATAAACTTGATGGGTCAGATAGTCATGACCATCCCAGAATGATCCTGTGACCAATAACAGTCTGAAAAAATCATTCTGGTCTCCAGTCAATCTTCCAAGCTCCAGGGTGGACAAGATCAATTGTGTAATGAGGACACACTTCTGTAAAAACACTGACACTGTATTCCAAGCACACTGAGCTGCCAGAGCACAGCACCGGCCAGTGAGGACACAGACCAGTACAACACCCGGCTCTCTACTACAAAGTTCAAAGCTGAAAGTAAATGTAATATCAAAATACATTTCTGTCATCATACGCAACCCCGGGATTTATTTTCTTGTGTGCGTACTGCTGGTTTGTTAGAGCTGTTGGGGAGGGTATAAACTGATTTGGCAGGGGCGTGAGAACTGGCATGAAAGTACTTAGGATAGTACAGTTGGTAAAGAAGGAAAAGATAGCATGCAGTCAGACTGTCAGGAAGAGCGAGCTGATGGTAGGACATAACTGCAGCCAGCAGAGGGATGCAGAATCAATAAGGGTAGCAAATCCAATACTTGAAGAGTTATACCTCAATGCACAGAGTATAAAAAATAAGGTGGATAATCTTATTGCCCTCTAACGGATTGTCCTGTATAATGTGATCATCACTGAATCACGGCTGAAAAATATTTATAGTTGAGAGCTAAATGCCCAAGTTAGACATATCGGAGGGACAGGAAGGTAGGCAATGAGGATAGCATGGCTCTGCTGGTAAAGAATGGTATCAAATCAGTAGGAAGATGTGCCATAGGATCGGAAGATGTTGAATCATTGTGAGTAGAGTTAAAAAAAATCTGCAAGTGTAAAAGGACATTGATGCAGTTATAAACAGGCCGCCAACAGTTGTTTGAATGTGGACCACAGATTACAACAGGAAATAGAAAAGGCATGTCAAAAGGCAATGTTATTGGAGATTTCATGGGAGATTTCAACAACCAGGTCAATTGGGAGAATCAGGTTGGAAATAGATCTCAAGAGAGTGAGTTTGTTGAATGCCTAAGAGACGGCTTTTTAGAACAATTTGTCGTTGAGCCTACGAGGGAATCAGCTATACTGGACTGTTTGTTATTTAATGAACAGCAGGCAATCAGGGAACTTAAGGTGAAAGAACCCTTAGGAGGCAGTGATCACAGTATCATTGAGTTCAACTTGAGTCCAGGATAAGCGTATTCCAGAAACAAATAAATACTCAAATGGCAAAATAGTACAACTGTGGCTGAAAAGGAAGTCAAAGCTAATGTAAAAGCAAAAGGGAGGGCATAAAACAAAGAAAAAAAAAAGTCAGAATACAGAGGATTGGGAAGCTTCTAACACCTTACAGAGAGCAACCTAAAGAGGATAAAGATTAAATATGCAAGCAAATATTATCAAAGTGGATCGTTGAAGCTTTTTCAAGTATGTAAAACATAAAGGAGAGCTGAGACTGGATACTGGATTGCTAGAAAATCAGGCCAGAAGAATAATAATGGGGTGGGGGGGAGGGAGGAGATGGCAGATGAACTAAATGAGTATTTAGTGGAAGTTACTAGCCGTGTGCCAGATGTTGAAGGGAGTGAGGGGAGAGAAGGGAGTGCAGTTATTATTATAAGGGAAAGGTGCTCAAAAAGCTGAAAGACCTGAGGGTATATAAGTCACCTGGACCAGATGAACTGGACCCTAGGATTCTGACAGAGGTAGCAGTAGAGCTTGTGGTGCCATTAGTAATTATCTTTCAAGGCGTATTGGACTCTGGCATGGTGCTAGGGGACTGGAAAATTGCAAATGCCACTCCACTCTTTAAGAAAGGAGGAAGGCGGCAGAAAGGAAATTATAGACCAGTTAGTCTGACCTGAGTGGTTGGGAAGATGCTGGAGTTAATTGTTAAAGATGAGGTTATGGAGTATTGGAAACACAGGACAAGAAAGGACAAAGTCAGCATGGTTTCCTTCAGGGGAAATGTTGAATGATGAACCTGTTGGAATTGTTTGAAGAGATTACACGCAGGATAAATAAAGGGGATGCAACGGATGTCATATATTTGGACTTTCAAAAGGCCTTTGACAAGGTGCCACACACGAGGCTGCTTACCAAGTTAATGGCCCATGGTATTACAGGTAAGTTACTGGCGTGGTTAGAACATTGGCTGATTGGTAGAAGGCAGCAAGTCAGCAAGTGGGAATAAAAGGATCCTTTCTGGTTGGCTGCCAGTGAGTAGTGGTGTTCCGCAGGGGTCGGTGTTGGGACCACTTCTGTTTATGCTGTTTATCAATTATTTAAACGGTGGAATAGATGGATTTGTTGCAAGTTTGCAGGTGACAAGAAGGGCAGGTTCTTTTCAGGAAACAGGTAGGCTCTAGAAGTACTTTGACAGATTAGGAGAATTGGCAAGACAATGGCAAAGGAAATACAATGTTGGAAAATACATGGTCGTGCACTTTGGTAGTAGAAATCCACGTACAGACTATTTTCCAAATAGGGAGAAAATCCAAAAATCTGAGAAGCAAAGGGACCTGGAGTCTTTGTGCAGACCATCCAAAAAATAATTGGCAGGTAGAGTCGGAGGTGAGGAATGCCAAAGCAATGTTAGCATTCACATCAAGCTGTTAGAATACAAGAGCAGGGATGTGATGCTGAGACTTTATAAGGCATTGGTGAGGCCTCACCTTGAGTATTGTGAAGAGTTATGGGCTACTCATCCAAGAAAAGATGTACTGGCACTGGAAAGGGTTCAGAAGAGGTTCACAAGGGTGATTCTGGGAATGAAACGGTTTTCATATGAGGAATATTTGATAACTCTGGGTCTGTATTCGCTGGAATTTAGAAGGATTGGGGGGGGGGGGGGTGGATCTCATTTTGAATGGTGAAAGGCCTAGACTGAGTAGATGTGGAAAGGATGCTTCCTATGGTGGGAGAGTCTAGGATGAGAAGGCACAAACACAGGATAGAGGGCTGTCCATTTAAAACAGAAATGCAGAGAAATTCCTTAGCCAGAGGGTGGTGAATTAATGAAATTTATAACCCTGAGGGCCACGAACGGCAGCACAGTAAGGACCTACGGCACCCATACGGTGCGGCTACAGTTCGGCACTGGAACACACTGGCCGCCATAGCCCAACCGCTCCTGGGAGCAGATTTTTTGCGAGCTCACAGCCTACTGGTCAACCTGCCAAGGAAGAGACTGGTCCACGCTGAGACCTTTCAAACATTCTCCTTGGGTGAAGCCCAGTTGCCGGCCCCACACGTAGACTCCATCACGCTGTCGCACAATGACTTCAGCAGAGTCCTGGCGGGTTTCCCATCGGTTCTGGTGCCGCAGTTCATGGCAGCCATGCCCAGGCACGGCGTACAGCACCACATCCCGTTACAAGGACCACCCCGTGCTCGAAGGCTTCCCCCGGACAAGCTCCGACTGGCGAAGGAGGAGTTCAAGAGGATGGAGGAATTGGGGATCATACAGCGGTCCGACAGCCCATGGGCCTCCCCCCTGCACATGGTGCCCAAAGCAACAGGAGGCTGGAGACCATGCAGCAACTGCCGCAAGCTGAACGAGGCTACCACACCGGACCCCTACCCTGTGCCGCACATTCAGGACTTTGCAGCAAACCTGCACGGCGCACGGATCTTCTCCGAGGTAGACCTTGTCCGGAGATACCATCAAATCCCGATGCATCCGGACGACGTCCCCAAAACGGCACTCATCACCCCTTTTGAGTTCCTCCGCATGCCGTTAGGCCTAAAGAATGCCGCACAGACGTTTCAGTGGTTAATGGACGCGGTGGAACGCAACCTGGACTTCGCTTTCATCTATTTGAATGACATCCTGATAGCCAGCAGTAGTCGTCAGGAGCATCTGTCCCACCTCCGTCAACTCTGCACCCGACTGAGTGAATACGGCCTGACAATCAACCCGGCCAAATGCCAGTTCTGGCTCGACACCATCGACTTCCTGGGCCACAGGATTACTAAAGACGGGGCAAGCCCGCTGCCCGCCAAGGTAGACGCGGTTCGTCATTTCCCCCGACCCAACATAATCAAAGGCCTTTAGGAATTTGTGGGTATGGTAAATTTCTACCACCGCTTCCTCCCTTCAGCAGCCCGAATCATGCGCCCACTGTTCGCCCTGATGTCGGGTAAAGGCAAGGACAGACCTGGGATGAGGAGTCCGCCGCCGCTTTCATTAAAACCAAAGAAGCCTTGACAAACGCCGAGATGCTAGTGCACCTCAGAACGGACGTCCCTACCGCCCTCACAGTGGACGCATCTAACACAGCAGTCGGTGGGGTGCTGGAACAACTCATCGAGGGTCGCTGGCAACCCCTGGTGTTTTTCCGCAAACACCTATGACCACCCGAACTCAAATACAGTGCTTTCGACCGGGAACTGTTGGCGCAATAACCTGGCAATCTGGCATTTCAGGTACTTCTTAGAAGGTAGGCCCTTTACCGCGTTCACGGACCACAACCCTCTTACCTTTATGTTCACAAAAGCATCCGACCCAGACTGAGGACACTGGGGGGTGTATCGCCGGTTCTGGGGTGGGGGGGGGGGGGGGTTTATGTGTGGCGACCCACTTCCCAGCGCACTCGAAACAGCTCACAAAGTGGCGAGCGCCGGCATTGAGGACGGTCCCAAAAAGGGCGCCAGGCCTGCTTCACCAGCAAGAGGAAACGCCCGCACGCCCGACAGGACTGTGAATAGACGTCCCCTACAGTATTCCTGCCCGGGGAGGGCAGGAACAGGAAGGTTTTTAAACGAGGCTGTCAAGTTTGAATAAACCTCTTTTGCAACTGCAGCTCACCGACTACGGGTCGTTATTTCAGCGCTGCATGTAGCACACCGCTACAATATAGTCATAATTAAATAAATAGAGAACATCACATGCAGGATACTTGAAAGTGAAGTGATAGATTGTGGGAAACAGTTCAGTGGTGAGTTAAGTGAAGTTAAATAGAGTTATCTCCACTGGTTCTGGTTTAAAGTGACACCAGTGAATCTCTTTTTCTGGTAAACAAATAGCCTGTAACTTCCCTTTCAACTTGGACGCAATTTGATGTGGCAGAACCAAGGTGAGGAAGACCCAAAGTACGGTTGGTTTAAACTCCAGGCTGAAATGGCAAAGTCAGGTACAGGCCAAATTGAGGTGGTGGGTACCAGGCCCCAGATCGTATCAAAGCGACTGAAACCAATGTTTGGACAACGATTTAGACGCAGGGCCAGAATGAAAAGGTCAGGTTGTTCTGCCCGAGGCCAGGGACAAAAGATATTTAATGATAGGATCAGCTTGCATCTGAAAAAGCATAAACAATTTTAGAGTAGCCAATATCGCTTTGCATGGGCAACGTCAACTCTTGCAAACTTGGCCGAATGTTTTAAGTGACAGACTCGACTGATGAGAGCTGGGTAGTGGGTATAGGACACAAGGACTTTGGTAAACCTTTCAACAAGAGTCCCCATGGTGGGCTGATCCACAGCATGGAAGCACATCACAGAAAAGAAATTTGGTAGAGTATATTCAAAATGTACTCAATCAGAGAACACAGAAGGTAATGGTTGAGGGGTGTGATTCTGACTGGACACCTGTGAACAGTGGGGCCCACAAGGAATTCTACTCTTTGTGAAATGATTTGGATGAAAATGAAGGAGGGCTGATTTGTTGGTCTGCAGAGACACAGAAATTGGTGCAGTTATGGATCGTGAGGAAAGTTGCCAAAGAATTCAGCAGAACACAGACCGGCTGGAAATGTAGGCAGAGAAATGGGAGATAAGTCGGTGTACTCTGGGAAGTCAAATGTCAGAGGATTTCTTTGGAATTCCTCTCCCCATCAGAGTGGCTGGAATTACAGTTACGGCAGTGACATGCTCCACCTCAGGATGTGGGAGCCACTCAGTGTCCCCGATAACTTCACATGAGGGAAGAGCACCGAGGTGCAGCTCCTGACTGACCGTGTGAAGGAAATGAAGATGGAGATGGACAGACCGAGAGTTTCCAGGATGCTGAGACCAGAGATTCATGAGTTGGTCACACTTGAGGTCAGGATGCAGACAGTTGTGTGACAATCATGACGGAAAGGGGAAGAGACAGACAGAGTAATGTCTCCCTGTGGCTGTGACCCTCAGTAACAAGTACACTCCTTTGAATAACCCTGGGATGAGGAACCAGAGACAGCAGCTCGCCAGGTCGGTGGTACTGAGACCCCAGACCAATGCTCCGCGGGAGGAATGGTCAAGCAGTGCAGTGATGACAGCAGACTCACAGTACAGGGGATGTTCAGGAGATTCTGTGGCAGCCACAGAGATGACACGATGGTCTGTTGTCTTCTGGCTACTGGGGTCAGGTTCGTCTCAGATGTGAAGGATTTCCTAAAGATAAACCTGCCATTCGAGTCAGTGGTTAGAACAAAGGTAAGGAGCAAATTCCTTGGAAAAAGGTAGTGAATCTGTGCTGCCTATGTCAGGATGTTGTTCAGTGACAAGAGATCAGCATTTAACACCGTCATTTCCACAGTCCTGATCAACAAGCTATAGAACCTGGTCCCTCTGCAAATGGATCCTTGACTTCCTAACCCGGAGACCACAATCTGTGCGGATTAGTGATAATCCACACAGATTGTGTAGATTCATGGAGATGAGCTAACCCCTATGGACATCAATGGATCTGGGGTTGAGAGGGTAAACAGCTTTAAATTCCTCGACATCAACATACCCGAGGATCCCACGTGGTCTGTACTTACCTGCTGAGTGGCGGAAAAGGCACAACAGCGCCTCGTTCACAGCAGACGAATGAGGAAGTTTGCTATGGGCTCCCAAATCCTAAGAACTTTCTACAGGGGCACAACTGGGAGCATCCCGACTGGCTGCATCACTGCCTAGTATGGGAACTGTACTTCCCTCAATCGCAGGACTCTGCAGTGTGTTGCGGACAGCCCAGCGCATCTGTAGTTGTGAACTTCCCATCATTCAGGACAGTTTCAAAGACAGGTGTGAGAAAAGGGTCCGAAGGATCATTGTGGACCCAAGTCACCCCAAGCCAATCTATTCCAACAGCAACCATCTTTATATATTAGCATGTCCTGCATTGAACTGCTGCTGCTAAATTAACAAATTTCCTGACTCCTGCCGGTGGTAATAAACCTGATTCTGGTCCTGACTCTGAATTCATCCCCTCAGACGGATGTGACCAATTCATTGGGTACATTGAATGTGGAGGTTCTCGATTGTAGGGGGGGGGGGGGGGTATAAGAGTGTTTGAGAGGGTTAAGAGATCTATCATGATCTCTTACTCCTGGCAGAATGGTGCAGCAGACAGGATGGGCCAAATGGCCTAATTCTGCTGCTGTGTCTTATGGTCCGATGGTCTCGGAGCAGCTGCAGGACATTTCAAAGGGAAGGTTGAGCAGCTGGACATCCTGGTGCATGTTGGTAATAGCAACGTAGGGATACGAGGGTTGTGTCCTGTGCAGTGAATTTAGAGAAATCAGACAGAAACTAAGATGTGACAGGGTGGAGGTTGAAAGGGAATCTGAAGGGTGAGTTGATGGAGGTGGATAAAATTACGTGAGGCATACAAAGGTTAGAGAGTCAGAGACTGTTTCCCGTGGTGTGGCTGTCTAAAGCTATAGTTGTAAGGTGACGGGGGGGTAGTTTAAAGAGGATCTGAAGGGTAAATATTTGACACAGAGAATAGCTGGTATCCCGAATGAGCTGCCAGAGGAGGTGGTGGAGAGAAAAAAAACAATGTTGATGAACAGAGCCCAGGAGCCTGTGTTCATCCTGCCCTGGTTTAACGTCCCGGTGCTGGGTCCGTTGTTGTTTTCAATCTGTATAAACGATCAGGATGAGAATGTGGTAAACTGCATCAGCAAGTTTGCAGATGACACCAAGATTAGGGGTATGATGGACAGCAAAGGCGGCTAGCAAATCTTGAAGTGGGAAGTGAACCAGCTTGCAAAATGAAGTTGGTTACAATCTGGAACACACTTCCTGAGGGAGAGGTGCAGGCTGGTATTTAAGGACCATCTGGCGGCTGAACATTTGAATCACCAGGACAGGGTAGGAGACAGACCAAGTGCTGAGTTAATGGAGACAGATTCTCGATGGTCAGTATAGACATGCAGAAACCACTGACTGTGAAAGTTCAGTGGGAATCTGGAACACAGAACTTCAGGATGGATTTACCTGAAATACTCAGAACCCAGGACAATGGATTTTTTTTGGACAAAGGTATTAATGCTTTAGGGTTAATAGTGAATCAAACACCTCAAAAGGCTACCAAAATGCACCCATTCCCAAGGCACCAGTAACAGTACTTTTAAATGGGAATTCGGTGAGGAACACTGGTTAATAGCAGGAGAGATGGCGGACAGCTTGGTCACAATGGAAGGATGTAAATATCTTCTCAGAGGATAAGGGGTTCAGTGGAAGGAGCTCACAGTTGAGAATGAAGGTAACAAACCCCACTGCAGTGGAGGACTGCTGTTGCCAGGGTTGTCCAGGATAGAAACAGACCCTCTGGCCCATCACATTTATGCTCCCCCATCACACACAGCTATACTAATCCCACTTTCTTGCATTAGTTTCATATCCCTCCGGGCCTTGCTCACTGAAGTACCTGTGCATGTGTCTCTAATACTGTTACACAGTTCCCTGTATGTGGCATCACAGAGAGACAGGGCTGTGTGTTCTACTTGCCTTATTAGCCAAAGAACTGCCTCTCTTTAGACAAGGGAGATCCAGTGGATGTAGCGTACCTCGATTTTCAGAAAGCATTTGATAAGGTCCCACATAGGAGATTGGTGGGTAAAATCAGAGCTAATGGCATTGGGGGGTAAGACATTGACACGGATCGACAACTGGTTGGCAGATAGAAGGCAAAGGGTAACGGTGAATGGGTGTTTCTCGGAATGGTGACTGATGGGGTGCCACAGGCCTCGGTATTGGAACCATAGCTGTTTATGATTTACGTCAACGATTTGGATGAAGGCATTGAGAATAACATCAGCAAATTTGCTGATGATACTAAGCTGGGTGGCAGTGTGACATGTGATAAGGATGTTAGGAGAATTCAGGGTGACTTGGATAGGCTGGGAGAGTGTGCAGATACTCGGCAGATGATGTTTAATGTGAATAAGTGTGAGGTTATCCACTTTGGGAGTAAGAACAGGAAGGCAGATTATTATCTGAACGGTGTACAGTTAGTCAAGGGAGAAATACAAAGAGATCTAGGAGTCCTTGTTCATCAGTCACTGAAGGTGAATGAGCAAGGGCAGCAGGCAGTGAAGAAGGCTAATGAAATGTTGGCCTTTATTACAAAGGGAATTGAGTACAAGAGCGAGGAAATCCTCTTGTATTTGTACAGAGCCCTGGTGAGACCACACCTGGAGTATTGTGTACAGATCCGGTCTCCAGGACTTAAGGAAGGACACCCTGGCTGTGGAGGAAGTGCAGCGTAGATTCATGAGGTTAATTCCTGGGATGTCCGGACTGTCTGACACAGAGAGGTTAGACAGACTGGGCTTGTACATGCTGGAATTAAGGAGATTGAGAGGGGATCTGATTGCAACATATAAGATTATTAAGGGATTGGTCAAGATAGAGGCAGGAAATATGTTCCAGATGCTGGGAGAGTCCAGTACCAGAGGGCATGGTTTGAGAATAAGGGGTAGGTCATTTAGGGCAGAGTTAAGGAAAAACTTCTTCTCCCAGAGAGTTGTGAGGGTCTGCAATGCACTGCCTCGGAAAGTAGTGGAGGCCAATTCTCTGGATGCTTTCAAGAAGGAGCTAGATAGGTATCTTATGGATAGGGGAAACAAGGGATATGGGGACAAGGATGGAACCGGGTATTGATAGTAGATGATCAACCACGATCTCAATATGGCCCTGCAGGCTGGAAGGGCCGAATGGTCTACTTCTGCACCTATTGTCTATTGTCTGTTAGAATTGTACAGAACTGTAAAAGACACATTTAAAGGGGATCTGAGGGGTAACTATTTCACACAGAGAATAGCTGACATCCAGAATTAACCTCCCAAAATAGAGTCAGTGATTCATACAGCACTGTAACCGTCCCTTCGGTAAAACTCATCCACGCCGACCAAGTTGTCGACCTGAACTCGTCCCATCCGCCTGCATTAGGCCCGTGTCCCTCTCAACCTTTCCTATCCATGTAACTGTGCAAATATGGTTTAAATATTGTACCTGAGGCAGAGAGCCGGTGCGGTGAGGCGCTGACAGACACTCACTGTTCCGGGGGCAGGAAGAGGAGAGGCCGATTCCCACAGTGGAGACCGAATCCCGAACAAGATCGACTCCACTTAACCGCAGCCCAGTGACCGCCATTCCGGACCGTTCCCCTGGCAACGACTTCGGTAAAACCTCTGTGACGTCAGCTCGCCACGTGCCAGCCGTACCGTGTTGTCACGTGACGTAAGTCAGAAGACCGGGGGCGTGGCAGAGGAAGCTGTCAATCAGTGGAGCCGCTGAAAAACTTGTGAGAATTGTAAACAGAGTGGGAATAGTGGGGGATTTCGGTGAATGGTGACCCCTCTCCCTCCCTCGGGAATTCAGTGTGTTATAGACAGTAATATTCATATTGTAATTTATCTTCGGTCTTATAAATACTTAATGTTTGTATTTTGTATATTTTGGTTTCGATAATCTTTTATAATTTTGGTTAAAAAACTTTGGAACAAGATCACATTTCATGAAAAAAGAAAGTTACGGAAAAATATCGCAAAGCCAAAATTTTAATCCAAAGTAAGTTGTTATCACAATACGCATATGTCACCATAGAGTCCAAAGTACAAAGTAAAATTTATTCTCACAATACAGACGTGTCACCAGATACAACGCTGAGTTTCTTTTTCTGCGGGTATTCTGAGCAAAACTATAGAACAGTAACTGTGAACTGTAAATATGAGGAACTATAAACTGTGCAAATGCAGAAAAATAAATAGCAATAAATATCGAGCATGAATTAACGATATAACCCAATCCTGAAATGAATGTAACTATCCGCTTTTGTTCAAGCCCCTGATGGTTCAGGGGTAGTAACTGTTCTTGAACCTGGGGCTGCGAGTCCTGAGGTACCTGTACCTTCTACCTGATGGTAGCAGTGAGAAAAGTGCACTGTCTGGGTGGTGAGGATCTTTGATGATTTATGTTGCTTTCCTACAGCAATATTTCATGTGGAAGTGCTCAGTGGTAATGAATGTTTTAACTGTGATATACCTGGGCTGAATCCACTACCATTATCGTATTCTCCAATCAAAGGCCTAGGTTCCTATATGTTCCATATGTTCCACTATGTTCCTTTCCCAGGCTGTATTACAGCCAGTCAGCACACTTTCCACCACACATTTATAGAAGCTTGCCAACGTTTTCAATGACATGCTGAACCTCCGCAGAGTCCTGAGCAAGTACAGGTGCTGTTGTGCTTTCATTGTATAAGGTCCAGGACTGGTCAGGAATTTAAAGTTACTGACTCTCTCCAACTCAGTTCGTCCTTTGAGTACTGGATCCTGTACCTCCCGTTTCCTCTCCTAAAGTCCACAATCAGTCCCTTGGTTTACTGTCATTGAGTAAGTGGTTGTTGTTATTATGTCAATCAGCCAAATTTTCGAACTCCCTCCTGTATGATAATTTATAACTCCCTTTGTTACAGCTCACAACAGTAGTGCAATGAGTAAACTTGTAACACAGACAAAATGCTAGTGAACGCAGCAGGCCAGACAACATCTATAGGAAGAAGTACAGTCGACGTTTCGGACTGAGACCATTCGTCAGGTCTAACTGAAAGAAGAGATAGTAGGAGATTTGAAAGTGGGAGGGAGAGGGGGAGTTTCGAAATGATAGGAGAAGACCGGAGAGGGAGAGATGAAGCTAAGAGCTGGAAAATTAATTGGCAAAAGGGATACACAGCTGGAGAAGGGAAAGGATCATGGGAGGGGAGGCTGAGGGAAAGAAAGGGGTAGGGGAGCACCAGAGGGAGCTGGACAGCAGGCAAGGAGTGATTGTGAAAGGGACAGAGAGAGCGAAAAAAAGGAAAAAAGAGGGAAAAGGGCGAAAATAAATAATAAATATATAAATAAGTGGATGGATGGATGAATAAGCAAACAATAAATAAATAAATAGATAGGTGATGATGTAAGAAGCGGAGGGGCACTAATGAAAGTTAGAAAAATCAGTGTTTCTGCCATCAGGTTGGAGGTTACCCAGACAGAATATAAGGTGTTGTTCCTCCAACCTGAATGTGGCTTCATCTCGACAGTAGAGGAGGCCATAGATTAACATATCAGAGTGGGAATGGGACATGGAATTAAAACGTGTGGCCACTGGGAGATCCCCCATGTTTGTAAATTTGTATATTATGTTGGAGCTGTACTTAGCCACACAGACATAGGTCGAAAGTGAGTGGAGCTGGGGGCTAAGCTCACATCCCTGTGGTGCTCCTGTGCTGACAGAGATTGTGGAGGAGATGTTTTTGCCAATCCGAACTGACTGTGGTTTGCAACTGGGGAAATCCAGGAACCAATCACACAGGTGGGTATTGAAGCCCATGTCTTGCAGTGTGCTGATTAGTTTTGAGTGTTAAATGCTGAGCTGTAGTCAATAAAATTCATCCTGATGTTTGCTTCTTTGCTGTCCAGATGTTCCAGAGTTGTGTGAAGAGCCAAAGAGACACATCTGCTGTTGCTTCAGTAGGTGAATTAGAGAGGATCCAAGTCACCATTCAGACAAGAGCTGATATGCTTCAAAACCTGCCTTTCAAAACATATGTGTTTTCAGCGTTTTCAGTTTTATGTCGTCTGTCACCCTCTGTTGCAAACCATTCATGTAGACCGTGAAAAGCCGGGTCACAGCATCAATTGTTAGTCACCATCTTGCAAAGCTGGAGTGGACCATTTATTGAAGCCTTTTACGGATTGTCTCTGTGGCGCAATCGGTCAGCGCGTTCGGCTGTTAACCGAAAGGTTCGTGGTTCGAGCCCACCCAGGGACGATGGTGGTTCAGCAGCTTAAGCTGTGCGTTGCTGGGAAACACATTGGCTTTCCTGCTACTGCCTCACCACGTTCAGGGGCATTTAAAGTGTTTGTTGTCGCGTACCAAGATACAGTCGCGTACAAATCATTCCACAGTGTATTGAGAAAAAACAATGTTAAGCAATAACAGAATGCAGAATATAATGTCTCTGCGACAGAGAAAGCACAGTGCAGGTAAATAATCAGGTGCCGCATCATAACGGGTAGATTGTGAGGTCAAGGGTCCATCTTATTGTACTCGGACACCATTCAGCCAACAGAACAGCGGAGTTGAAGCTACCCATGAGCTTGGACCTTCAGCTAGATAGAAGAAGGGAAAACAGAGAATACCTGGGGCGCATGATATTTTTCTGTCAGGAAAATGGTAGGACACCGAGGGATGCAGTAGAACAGGGGGATCTGGGAGTACAGATACAGAATTCCCTAAAAGTGGTGTCACAAGTAGATCGAGCTGTAAAGAGAGCTGTTGGTACATTGGCCTTGAAAAATCAAAGTATTGAGTATGTTACGAAGGATGAACAGCTCTGATGGGCAGAAGGGCGCGGGGTTGCCCATGACACCTCCCTTGGGATAATTACAAACTGTTACTGTTGCCAAGCTGTTAATGAGAGAGAAACAGATGGAACAAAACATACTGGGACTGGAACATTTGCTTCAGACAGGGGCGAGACACCATATTATGACTCCTGTAAGACTCACGGCTCCGGAGAGGGTTGTTTACTTGGTACTATTCTGTTCATTAAAATTCCTCAGTGGACAGCCGGAGTGGGCTGGTTTGATGGGCTAAGCCATTCAAAACTGATTGACACCTGAGACCCTGTGAGTAGGGAGAAAAGTGAGGTCTGGGGAGACACCCCTCAGACACACCAGGAGACACACTAGTGAGCATCAGAAACCCACGAGAAAGTGTGGGGACCGAACAAAGGATCGATCGGTCAATTTGAACGCACAGTGTTTATAGTGAGGGTGGTGGGGGCTTGTGTCTGTGTGCACCCTTGCCTGGGTGACGAGTCCACAACGGAAGAACGGTCTAGCTAAAGGACAGAGGGGTCATACCTGAATGGCCTCAACAACACATCGACGAATCAAGATCGTAAAGGAAGGTTTGCAAGACAATAGCCGTCACTGTTTGCTCTCTCTCTCTCTCTCTCTCTCTCTCTCTCTCTCTCTCTCTTCAACAATTCCAACACATCACATCAACCAACAACTACCTGAGCCTGCATGAACTAAACTGAACTTTATATTCACATATGACAATTCATTATCCACTAGCCAATGATAGATCTTGTTTATTATTGATTATTATTATACCCACACTTTTAGACTTAGTATTGCTAATGTATTATCTGTATATTTGCATTGATATTGATTTGTATATTTTACTAATAAACACTGTTGAAAATAGTACCACAAGACTCCAATGGATACTTTTATCTTTGCTGATAAGACACCCAGTTACGGGATACGTAACATGTATAAGAGTTGGAATGTAATGGTGAGGTTGTTTAAGACATTGGTGGGACCATATTTGGAGTATTGTGTGCAGTTTTGGTCACCTAATTACAGGAAGGATATTAATAAGATTGAAAGAGTGTAAAGAAAGTTTACAATGATGTTGCCGGGACTTGAGAAACTGAGTTACAGAGAAATGTTGAGTAGGTTAGGACTTTATTCCCTGGAGTGTAGGAGAACGAGGGGAGATTTGATAGAGGTGTATAAAATAATGATGGGTTTAGATAGACTGAATGCAAGCAGGCTTTTTCCACTGAGGCCGGTGTAGAAAAAAAACAGAGGTCATGGGTTAAGGGTGAAGGGGGAAAAGTTTAAAGGGATCATGTGATCATGGGATCTTCTTCACGCAGAGACTGGTGGGAGTGTGGAATGAGCTGCCAGATGAAGTGGTGAATGCGGGATCACTTTGACATTCAAGAAAAACTTGGACAGGTACATGGATGAGAGGGGTTTGGAGAGATGTGGCCCAGGTGCAGGTCAGTGGGACGAGGCAGAAAACTGCTTCGGCACATCCACGAAGGGCCAAGAGGCCTGTTTCTGAGCTGTAATGTTCTGTGGTTCGATGAGTGTGTAAGGTCCGCTTCTCTTTGTCCATAAGTGTGTGTTGCCTCGAGGGACATCCTTGGAACTAACCGACTTGCCGGGTCTAATGTCATGGTTTTGATTTAATTTGGTCATTCAGTTGGAGTCTAATTGGTTTCATCCCGCATCGGTCCGCGACCATCTTATTTTCACTATGGATGTCCAAAGCCAATACACGTCCAGCAACTCCACACCCCCCGCACCGGTTTCCGCTCTCCGCTTCCATCTGGATAACAAACCCAGCCAGCTGCCCTCTACCACCGTTCACCTCCTTCCGGCCGAACGTCCTCCCACTTCCTTTAAACACACGGTGTAGCCACGGACGCTGTCATGGGTCCCAGCTGTGCCTGCCTGTTTGTCGGTTACGTGGACCAGTCTCTGTTCCAAGCCAACACTGATATCGCTCCCTCACCTTTCCTGTACTACATACATAAACGGCAGCATTGCGGTTCTTTCTGCACCCGCGTGGAACTTGTCCACTTCATCAGCTTTGCTTGTAACTTCCACCCAGCCCAAAAGTTTACCTGGTCCCTATCGGACACCTCCCTCCCTTTACTCGATCTCTCTGTCTCTATCTCTGCAGACAGCTTGTCTCCTGATGCCTGTTATAACCACAGACTCCCACAGCAACCTGGACTACACCTCTTCCGACACCGTTACTTGTAACAAAGCCAGTCCCTTCTCTCAATTCCTCCGTGTCCGCAGGAGGTTCATGCAAGGAGATATCGTGTTTTTTTCAAAGAAAGGGGCCTCCTTTCTTCCACCATCAAAGCTGCCCTCAACAGAATCTCTCCCATTTTGCTCACGTCTGCCCTTACCCCATACTCGCACCCTCCGCCAGGATAGGGTTTGTCTTGTGGACACCTACCTCCCCCGCCCCCCCCCACCACCAGCCTCCGCCTCCCGCACACAATTCTCGGTAACTTCCGCCATCTCCGGCGGGATCCCACCACGAAACACATTTTTCCTCCCCCCTCTACTTTCTGCAGGGATCCCGTGTGAATCACATGTGTGTTCGTCCCTCCCACTGATCTCTCTCCTGGCCCTCATCCTTGCGAGTGAAACAAGAGCCCCTACACATCCGCCCTCATCACCATTCAGGGCCCCAAGAAATCCTTCCAAGTAAGGGGACACCTCAGCTGTGAGTCTTTCAGGATCATCTACCGTGTCCAGTTTGTCCAGTGTGGCCTCCTGTATATCGGTGAGACCCGACACAGATTAGGAATCCACTTCAGTGAGCACCTTACACTCCGTCCACCAGAACAAGCGAGATCTCCCAGTGGCCACCCATTTTAATTCCACTTCCCGTTCCAATGCCGACGAAATAGCCCATTAGCCCGAGGTCTCCTGTATTGTCACGATGAGGCTACACTCAGGGTGGAAGAGCAACACATTATATTCCGTCTGGGTAGCCTCCAACCTGATGGCATGAACATCGATTTCTCAAACGTCCGGTAATGCCCCCTCCTTCACGAAGCCCCATTCTCTTTTCCATCTCTGGCCTTATCCATTACCTGTCCGTCACCTCCCTCTGGTGTTCCTCCCCCTTTTCTTTCTTCCATGGCCTTCTCCCCTTCCCTGTTATCCAGCCCAGTATCTCTTTCCCCAATCAAAGTTTCAGGTCTTTAATTAACAGACACCCCCACCCCACTGGTTTCACCTGTCACCTCGTGTTTCTTCCTCCTCCCCCCCCCCCCACCGTCTGGCTCTGATTCCTCGTCGTTTTTTCTCCAGCCGGGATGAAGGGACTCGGCCCGAAACGTCCACTCTATTTTTCCCACAGGTGCCACCTGACCTGCTGACTTCCTCCAACATTTTCTGTGTTGTTTGGATTTCCATCACCTGCGATTTTCTCTTTGTGCCTCTATCCATGTCGCTGCACACTAACATATTCATGTGTCTATCTAAAAACATCGTACACCCTTCCGTCTCTGAACCTGGCAGCCCATTCCAGGCACCCGCCCCACTCCGTCTGAAAACGTGAGCCGCACATCTTCTTTAAACTGTCTCCCACTCCGACCTTACATTCATTCCCGCTAGAATTTCTAATCCTTACCCTGAGAACCAATTCTGACTCTGCCCAATCTGCGTCTCTCATAAAAACACAAAATGCTGGCAGACGTCGTCACTCCCTCCTCCCATAGATGCTGTCTGGCCTGCTGAGATCTGCCAGCATTTTGTGTTTTTATTCATTTACAGCATCTGCAGATTCACTCGTGTTGCCCACGTCTCTCATAACTTTCTGCCTCACAATTCGGTCAAGTTTCCTCTCAGGCTCTGACATCCCAATGAAAGCTCAAATACTTTGATCAGGCAACGTCCGGGCAACGCTTTATAAATCGTGTCGATCCTTCCTGTGAAGTGTCCATTCTTGCGGAATAGAGTCAGAACAGGATTTAACGGGAAACTCTTGAGCGACGTTAATTCCATCTCTGATCCACGACACAGTGAACGATAACTAATGAACCAATCTTAAACTCGCAGCGTCAATTAGCGTGATTCATTACTCGGCCCTTGGAGTTCCGCGTAGACCGTGTCAATGTAAGAGGTTTAGTTGTTCTGTAGTCTAAAACTGTACAACCTGCGATGGCCGGGAATCGAACCCGGGTCAACTGCTTGGAAGGCAGCTATGCTCACCACTATACCACCATCGCTCAATGATGTTGCAAAGGATTTGAGTAGTGAGGTGTCTTCCATAGTTCCGTGTGACTCCATCAGTCTCCGAGCTGCTGTCTGTCGGGACATTCCTCACTCTGCTGCAGGTCCTGTTCCCGCAAATTAATGTCGCCATCACCAACAAACCGGAGTTATACAACCCACAGCGGGCATACTCCAAGAATCAGACTGAGTTAGAACCGAGTCGTAGACCCTACTAATGGGATCCTTCCCTACCTCACGCATCACCAAATGGATAAACAAATCCTGATTGGAATTGTCCTTTCAAACCGCACGCTGATGGGAGCCCTTGATCACAGTAAGTGACGGGATCGCTAAAGAATCCCGGTACCCCTCCAGTTACACAGTGAGAAGGGGATGTGTGAAAAGCGCCAGATCCACACTCAACAAACAAACGTCAGGGTGACTCTGTACCCTGAAAATGTGCGGCAGATTCCATATTCTTGTATATTCCTCGTTAGTATAGTGGTGAGAAACCCCGCCTGTCATGTGGGAGACACCCGATCGGGACACCGTTTCCTGCTTCAAATATAAGGTGTTGAAGTGATCATTGAGACTATGGGACGGGAGAGTTTCCCGAGAACATGGGCCGTTGGGTTCAACCTCTTTCCCCAGAGATTCCCTTAGCGAGTCGGTATCAAAGCGCCGTTCCGAGTTACACTCAGTGTCCCGAATCCGTCATTCCGAACACATTAAACCGGGGCTATTGCTGTGAGCACGTCTCCTTCAGTATGTCTGCATGACTGTGTGGAGAAGACAAGCGAAGGGACACTTGGCAGAGAACAATCCAAGTGGACCTATGAATTGCTCGAACGCATGCGCAGTGAGGCTCCGCCCCTAGATCTGATTGACAGTGCACAGCTGAAGACATGCGCAGTCCCATTCCCTCACCCATCGGCAGGCGGCGCCTTGGAATCAGCCGTGAGTGGGGAGTACCCGGGCCCGAAGCGGTAAATTGAGGAGGTGAGCCGGGGAGATCCGGGGGACACCTCGGACCAGAAATCGGAACTGGGTTCTGGAAGACCGGTGACAGGGCGAGGGGGAGACAACCGGAGAGTGGTGGGGCGACAGCGACGGGTGCCGGCGGTTTGACCACCTGTAATGTGACTGAGAGGAGCCGATGATGGGAAATTCAGATGGGGAGTTCAGTGATAGAATGGAATGGATTTTGGCAAGAAATAAAAGGAAAATGAGTCCGGAGGGACGGGTTTGGATGAGGAGGATCGCCCGGTAAGGGAAGAAGGACTGGGATAGAAGATGCTGTCGAGTTCACGGTAATGATTAATTTTATATCTTTTTTGTGATAAGCGTCTTCATCCCGGTAGATTATCTAAGGATATTCAGAAGGATATTGGTAACGTCAGCAATATGTCAGAGCAATGAGCGGGAGTAGACTACGTGTGCTGATTTGAAACAACAGGAGAAAATACTGAAAATGCAGACTCCGGACGGAAGCAAAATTGTCAGTACATTGGTGGGGAAAACGAGGTTCGGGTGTCATTTCAGATCTGTGTCTGTGTGTGTGTGTGTGTGTGTGTGTGTGTGTGTGTGTGTGTGTGTGTGTGTGTGTGTGTGTGTGTGTGTGTGTGTGTGTGTGTGTGTGTGTTTGTGTGTGTAGGATAGTGGGACAACCTTAGAGGGGGTAAGGTAGCTTTGGCTAAGAGATTACAGACTTGGAGAGAAAGGGAAGGGTTTCCCTGTTATGTTGTGTTTTTCTGCTGAATGGCTACCGTTAAAAGTATGTTTAGGCTGCATTAGTTAATCTGTCAGACGGGTTGACCCTCCACCGTTGCGGGTTTGTAAATGCCAAAGGGTGGGGCGTGTTTCTGCTTCACGTGGTGGGAAATAGCGATGTGCGAAATGCGGAGGTGAACAGGAATATGCGGATTGCGATGTCGGTGCTGAGGCGAGATGCTGCAACTGTGCGCATGCTCAGAGAGCTGCTTGTCTCGGTAGTCCGTCGTCCTGGTTAGGGTGCATCTGGAATTCCCAGTTGGCCGACGATTTCCCTCCACGCCGCTCTGTCCCGACACATGTCCACAACATCCCCAGTCTTGTCTAGCGTGGTCCAATCCTTGATGTTATCCAGCCACGTTGTTCTTTGTCCTCCTCTTCGTTTCTTTCCGTCCACCTTTAGCAAGTCCGACAAGATGTTATCTCTCCGCCTAACGTGTCCAGAATAAGCAACTTTTACCTTCATGATCTTCTCCAGCAGAATCCGTGGTCTATCAGCTTCGGACAAAACCCTTTCATTTGAAGCCTTCTCTACCCAGCTGATCTCCAACATTCGTCGATAGCACCACATTTCAAAAGCATTAATTCGTGTCATGTCAGCTTTCTTCAGGGTCCATGTTTCTGATCCACACCTCAGCACTGACCGTACGTACCACTCGAGGAAGCGGATTACTTAGGTTGCCCAGTTTTACAAAAGGCTCAAGGAGCTCGGAAGGCGAAAATAGCGAATAATAGAGAGGGAATGGGCTTGTGGTGGAGGGTAATTGGAGGATGATAGTAGACGGAATGGGCTGGTGGTGGAGGGTAATTGGGGAATGATAGTAGACGGAATGGGCTGGTGGTGGAGGGTAATTGGAGGATGATAGTAGAGGGAATGGGCTGTTGGAGGGTAATTGTAGATGATTGTAGAGGGAATCGACGTGGTGGAGGGTATTTGGAGGATGATAGTAGATGGAATTGACTAGTGGTGGAGGGTAATTGGGGGATGATTGTAGAGGGAATGGGCTGGTGGTGGAAGATAATTCTACACAGGGTGCTAGACATTGATATTTTCCTATCAGATTACAGTTTTTCATTGGAATGCATGAAGTATCTTACTCAACGGAGAGGAATTTTAAGAATCTGTTTTGGTGTTCCCTTGGGTGTTATCTGTGTACAAGAAACTTGTTGCAATCACATTTATTGATTAATATTCAGGGTTATGAGTTTGTGGGCTAAACACAGAGCAGTGGGGGAGAGGTGTTACCGTTCTGAAGGTTTATTGTAAAGAATTCTGCCTTCTCCAAAGAATAATGAATGCATAATTATTGAATTTTTTTATCCACATGGAGGTATCAAAATTATGAGCTTTTATAATCCAGTCTGTGGAAATGTTGTGGAGAATGCTCTGAATTAATTCTGGTAAAATTACTTTTTGTGGTGACTTTAACGCACATGCTGGTCTTTGTGGCAGTAAGACGAATGGGACTGCATTAGATAAGTGTCTGGAAGAATCTGATTTAGTCCATTTAAATGATGGAAGAGAGATATGAGTGGATAATGCCAAAGGTGTGGTTCTTGTCTGCACTTGACTTTTATCTGTGTTCTACTTGCTGGACTGTAGCTGGGATGTAAGAGCTGATGCTATGGGGAGTAATCATTTTCTAGTCATGTGTACTGTAGGGGACAAAGTTCACTTTCAGATTATGAGTCGTGGTACTAAAAGTTGTTATAAGAGAGGAAACGGGAAAATTCTTTTGAGTGTGAGAAATCATTTGATCAATTGTCTCTAGGCAGTACCATGGAAGAAGACTAACAGAGTGTAATTTCTGGATTGTGTGGACCTGCCCATCAAGCAGGTGTCCAGCAGAGCTGGTAAGAACATATTCCTTGTTGGACACAGGAATGATCAGAGGCCATCAGAGACTGGAGAGGGGCGTTTTGTGTTTTGCCACGCAGGTCAATGCAAGAAGCTTTCCTGAAGCATTTGTGAGGAGAAAAGCAATAGCAAGGAGAGTTATTAGGAATGCTAAAAAACAGCTTGGAAGGGATTTTACTGAACATTTGGGAAGGAAACTGGCCTGGGAGTGGTGTGGAGAATGCTGAAAAAAATGAATGGTGTCAGAGGGTATAACCGGATTCCAGTATTGGTGGAAAATGGAAATTTGGCTGCAATAGACAAAGAAAAGGCAGAATTTCTGCAAAATACATTTAGAAAAAGACACAGACCAGATAATTTAGGGGATGAGTATATTAAGAAACAAGAGTGTATTTTGATGAACAGTGGGAAGATTTTTGACAAACAAGAGGCGTTTGAGATTGCCATGGATGATGACTTTACGTTTGCTGAATTGAAACTTGCTGTCAATAGGACAAGTACTACAGCCCAGGACAGGATATGGGAAGCCATCATATACTCCAGTATCTCCCTGAGGCAGCCCAAAAGAAGTTGCTTGAGTTTTATGAGGTCTGGAAGCATGGAATGTTCGCAGGAGACTGGAAGAGGTCTGTGGTGAAGTCAATTGTAAAATATGGGAAGGATCCGATACTGTCCAGTTGTGACAGCCCTGTTGCTGTCACATCTTCACTGTGTAAAATAATGACAAAAATGACAGCAATTCGGCTGATGATTGTTTTGGAGAGGAGAGAATCACTTCATCACTCCCAATGTGGGTTTCGTAAAGGGAGATCTATGATGCCCCTGTACTACTGGGAATGATATTTGGAAATCTTTTTACACTGAAAGAATCAGTAGTCGCAGTGTTTTTGGACATTGAAACAATTTATGATATCCTATGGAGGGAGAGGCTTTTGATTGGACTCAGTAAGTTTGCTATTGGTGGGAGGTTTTCAAATGGATATCGTTTTCTATTGTTTGGGTGGTCATGTAGAGTGAGGGAATGTGAAAAGAGTGTCATCAGAGTTTGTGGAGAGTAACGTGTCTCCCTCTCCAGGGTAGTGTTATCAGTTCAATGTTGTTTAATCTGATGGTTAATGATATTCTTAATGGTGGTGGGCCTGTGATTGGTTTGGCTTTATAACCTGATGATATCATTGGCAGATGTTGTGAAATATGTTAACTTTACAGCAACACAATGAAATCATGATAAATTAATATAGAGAAAAACCTGAGTTACATTAAGTATTAACTATTTATGTTAAAATATGTAGTGCAAAATATGTAGTGCAAAATAACATAAATTAAAAGTTAGGTAGAGCTCATAGGTCAATGCCCATTGAGCATACAGAATTCAGATGACAGAAGGGAGGAAACTGTTCCTGAATCAATGTGTGTGTGTGTGTGTCTTCAGCCTTCTGCACCTCTTTCCCAATGGTAACAGTATGGCGACCCATTTCCTGGCACATCCGAACTGGCTCACAATTAGCCAACGTTCCGGCTAAGGGAGATAGCCTACGGGGGTTTGCGAGCACAGAGCTTTGGAGCCTCTGCGCCACGGGGGAGGGGGCAGGTTGAGGGAGGCTTAAAAACTGGGTATTTCTGGGTATTTCGAATAAAGTGTTTCTTCGACCGCAGTTACCGACTCCGTGTCGTAATTTTAGTGCTGCATGTAGCACACGACTACAACAGTGTGAAAAGGGCGTGTCCTTGGTGCTGGGGATCCTTAGTGATGGTCTGAGCCTTCCTGAGTCACCGCTCCGTGAAGATGTCGGATAATACCGAGGCTCTGCCCATGATAGTGCTGACTAGTTTTACAAGTTTCTACAAATTATTTTGATGTTGTGCAGTAGCCCTCACCCCCCCCCCCCATACCAGGTGGAGATGCAGCCAGTCAGAATGCACATTTGTAGAAGTTTTTAGTTGTTGAAGTTGACAAACTAAATTTCCTCAAACTCCTAATGAAATATAGACGTTACCTTGCCATCTTTATAACTGCATCAATATGTTGCTTCCAGGTTAGATCATCAGAGATGTTGACACCCAGAACTTGCCATTGTCCACGCTCTCCACTTCTGATCCCTTGATGAGAATTGGTTTGTGTTTCTTCCTCTTACCTTTCCTGAAGTCCACAATCAGCTCTTTGGTCTTGCTGACGTTGAGTGCAAGGCTGTCGCTGTGACAACACTCAACTAACTGGTACGCACATCTCACTGCTTTACGACCTATTGTCACCATCTGAAATTCTGCCTCCCCTGGTTGTATCATCAGCAAATTTCTTAATGATGTTTGAGCTGTGCCTAGCCACACAGTTGTGGGTGTAGACACAGCAGAGCAGTGAGCTAAGCACGCACCCTGTGGAGTGCCTGTGGTATTTGTCAGCGAGCTGCAGATGTCATTTCCAATCCGCAGAGATAGTGGTATTCCGGTTAGGAAGTCATGGATCCAGTTACAGAGACCTTGGTCCTATAGGTTGAACATGGAGTGATTGGGGAGAGAGAATTCATTTCTGCACTGGGAAAGGGCCGAGTCAAGCGAGGCAGAGTGAGGAGAAGTTGTCATTGATGCTTCCTCTCCCTGACCATGGGAAGATTTTCCCATTTGCCCATTTCTCTATGTCTGTTGTTACTGGACACTGAGTCTGCTGAGTTGTGAGTCCCATGGAGAATTGTGTGGAAATGCGTGTTGTCTCTGTTCGATTCCCGGATTGGTGCCAGGAATTGGCGAGGTTTGTCTGTCCCTTCCTTGGTTTGGAGTTGCCTCCGTCTGCTGCCCCTGAGTGACCTCACACACTGGCACTGGCTGCACCAGTTGCTTCTCACGGTGTCTGATTTTTACCTCTCGGTTTCCTTCTCCTACCCGCAGGAAAGACTTCAATCAATGCCAATGTTCCCTCCTGCTGAGGCTCAAGCAACAGAGCAGCGGCTCATCTCTCGCACACAAGGTGTGTTACAGAGCACAGAGACACTGACGGCTCATTCGTTCCAGTCTCAGACAGCAGAGGCATTCAGTCCCACACTGACTGAGCCCAAGACCCAGACATACATTTCCAATACAACAGTTACATTGAACCACTGACAGTCAGTACATTGTAAACTGCACCACCGTGTCCTGCAGGTGGAGACAGAGACCAGTTGCCAAATCCCCACCCATGGTTTAGCTTTAGTTGGAGAGGAGGTAAAGTTCAAAGCTGATATGCAAGCTTTAGATTTGCAGAGTGGTGGGGGCATGGAACACTTGGCCTGTGTTGGGAGTGGAAGCAAAGGTGAGAATGGTGTTCCATCGGCTTTTCAAGTGTGCAGGAATGGAGGGGTACGGATGTTGTAAAGACAGACGGGTTTAGTTTAATTCGGCGTCTGTTTCAGCCGAGAATTTGTGGACCTGATAACATTTCTCCATGACCGCAATATCCTGGTGAAACCTGTCGCCATGCTCGTCACTGAAAACGCCGAGATTTTCAGGAAGAAATCTAAATGGGAATGCAAAAAATGAATCTTCAGGGACATGTTGCACTTCATGGTTTTGTAGGCATGAAGCACGTCGTCAACCATCTGCATGTAGCTTGGTACACCGTAGTTGCTGAGAAATTGTTCAACTACTTCCTTTAATGCCTTCCATGCAATTTTCTCTAGTCCCACGAGAAGTTCTTTGAATTTCCTGTTATTGGTGGCCTACTTGATTTGTGGACCAACATAAGTGCCTCCCTTCATCTTGGCATCAAATAATCTGACTTGGATTATGAACTAAAATATAAAAGTATAGGCAATTTCAGAGAAGAAGTGTGATAGGAACATTTCAGCCCAGATTCATAAAATATTCCCAAAAGTTTTCAGTTGGCAATGAATTTATTGTCCGGTATAATTGATCATGTGGGTGACATTGTGGAGGGGAGCGGAAGGTATCAGGGAACTGGACAGGTAGGCAGGAGGAATTTAATCTGGAGAAGTGAGGTGATGCAGGTGGGGAACACAAACCAGGCCAGAAGGCACATGGTACCTGGTGGAATGTGGAGAAATATACGGGGACAGAGGACCCCTGGAGAGAATGTGAAATGATCCCTCAGGTGAGGAGGACAGAGCATTCGATGGGTTTAGAAAGCGGATGAGAGACTTGCTTTTGATGGCTGAAGGAACAGATTGGCAGAGGAGGGAGCTCTGGTGGAATTGCTAGAGTTCTGTGGACAGTCCTTGTCAGCACACCACAGGCTCACACCCACATCCAAATGAGGAGCAGGAGCCCCACTTAGCCCCTCACACCTGCTCTGTCATTTAATGTCACGGCTGTCCCATTTCAACATCATATTCCCATCTGCCCACGGGAGCATTTCACCCCCTTCCCTTGTAAACTATCCCAGGCTCTCGCCCTTAAAACCATTCAAGGATTCTGATCTCAAGAAGCTGTCAGTTCATGATTTCCAGTGTCTGAGGATGCATTGATTCAGAAAACAATCCTCTCAGCTTTCGCTCAGATCATTAAATATTCTAGTAGTCCCACAGATGAAAGCTTCCTCTCCCCCCAAGTTTATCAATATCATTCAGGGACCTCCATGTTTTATTTCATTACAGGTTTATTGTTTTTGAATGTCCCGAGGTACAGGGAAAAACCTTTGTTGACATTACACCCTGTCAGATCGCTCAGTATATAAGTACATGGAGGTAGTACCAACAAAGAGAACAAGCCCAGACTCCCCTGATCAGACAGCCAGTCCACTGCCAGTATTGGTCCAGTAAACATTCCCCGAACTGATTCGGATACATTGAGATTCTCCCTTGAATAATCAGGCAAAGTCTCACCCCACCACCCACAACTGAACCAACATCCGTGTGATCAGCGATCTGATCAGCCTGTGTGTGTTTTTATCTGATCAGACAGAGCCCCATCACTGATCACTGGTTACGTTGCCTTTATGGCAGTTATTTAGTTTATAATTTTTTCGCTTAGTAATTCATTTGCTAGTATATTCTAGTTAAAATTAGAATGGTTTAAAGTATATTCATTGCCTGTAAAATAGATCGGCATGCGATGACGTCACATCTGGTTTCGCCACGTCTTGTGGGAAAATACCGGTTTGGGATCGACGCAAGAGCGGGGGCTCGAACGAGGGAGACCAGAGCAAGAAACAGACCCGCGCAACAAGTTGTTTGTATGCATTAGAAATCAGAGTGAGAGCAACGCTGTAAGTTAATAGCTAATCGACATGTTGAATTAAAATGCTAACTCCGATCCCGTTGGAAGTAACGACGGCCGATAAGGTTTATGTTTTCGTTAGTTAAAGAGTTGCGGATAGTTTGTGTTGAAGTGTATTTAAAGTGGTCCATGGCGTAGGTAGATTCTGACTGTGTGCTACACTTTAATGCAATGTAGTTGTAGTTTACTTTTACAAGTATTTACGATGTAAATGTGATATCAAGAAGGGAACAAATACTGTATCAATCTTGTATTGTTTTATCAACAGTTTTCACCATACGTTAATGTGAAGAGTGAACAGTTAATGGTTAATCTTACTGCAACCTTGTTTTCATTGACTACTGTTTATCTCGGCGTTTAATTCGGCGTTTTCATTACACCCGAGCGAGAACGCTACACTGGTTACAATATAGTTCAGAATTCCATTTGGCCAAATGTTGCTAGACAAAACAGACACTCTCACACTGTATCAGAGACTAACAGGGACAGAACGAACCCCACACTCTCACACTGTCCCAGAGACTGACAGGTACAGAATGAACCCCACACTCTCACACTGTACCAGAGACTGACAGGTACAGAATGAACCCCACACTCTCACACTGTACCAGAGACTGACAGGTACAGAATGAACCCCACACTCTCACGCTGTACCAGAGACTGACAGATACAGAATGAACCCCACACTCTCACACTGCACCAGAGATTGACAGGTAAAGAATCAACCCCACACTCTCACACTGTACCAGAAACTGACAGGTAAAGAATCAACCCCACACTCTTAGGCTGTACCTGAGACTGACAGGTACAGAATGATCCCCACACTCTCACACTGTACCAGAGACTGACGGGTACAGAATGTGGTGAAGTACATTTACCTGTCTGGACACGCCCGCCCTGCTGACTGCTGCTGTGGTTCCGCCCACTGACCGTGGCTCCTCCCACAGACCCCGGTATAAAGGCGATTGGGGACTGAGCCCTGCCCTCAGTCTCCAGGATGTAGTAGGGTGGTGAATTGCTGCTTGTTCTTTCTTCCTGACAATAATAGCCGGTATCTTGCCTCACGTCTCAGAGAGTTATTAATGGTGCATCACAGAATGAACCCCACACTCTTACACTGTACCAGAGACTGACAGGTACAGAATGAATCCCACACTCTCACACTGTACCAGTGACTGACAGGTACAGAATGAACCCCACACCCTCACACTGTACCAGAGAATAACAGGGACGGAATGACTGCTGCTTCCAGAGTCAGCTCCCAAAGGGAGAATTTAATCAGGTATTTTTAAGTAACAGCTCAATCGGAACCAGGTGTCAGAGGAAGTGGTTGAGGCTGATCCATTACCGAGATTGAAAAGGTATTGGACAGGGATGAGGATAGAGAAGGTTCAGTCAGATTTGGGGGCAACCTGGGCGAGAGCTTTTCTCAACCTGGACCAGATGGGTCTAATGTTCTCTTTTCATGCAGTGTGATGCTACAAATGTGAATAATTTTCACTTGGTTTGTTGACATTAAACTTCTTCAAATGACTTGTAATTTCTTCACACATCAGACTCCATGATCTTGCCATCAATACTTGTAATGTTAACAGGACTACAATAACCTTCTGTTGTGTACTAACTTTCCTGAAGAATGGAGACAGTTGACGTTTTCCACTCCACTGGGATCTTGGTGGAACATGGTGTGTTCTGGCAAACAGCAATTTCTCACTGAACTTTCTCTCCAGCCACTTCCCTGTAAAACTCTCGAGTGTAGGTCGTTGTGACCTGGTGATGTTTGCTTTTAGTCTGATTAGCTGTTTTCCTCATGATGGTGCCTGTTGCAAATTAACACACAGTGTTGAAATGTCAGCCGACATAACACTTTGAGATGTGTGCCATATCACCAATGTGAACAATGTTCACACTATTGAGTTTAATTTATTGCAATTTATTTCATGCTTTCAGATTTGAGTCTCTTGCCACTGGTTCCTGAATTAGTCTGTTGGTCTACCTCTAGACCTTGTCCCTTTCTGTGCTCTAAGCTTTGATTTAATATTTCCCTTGACCCCTCTGATTGATCATTGTCCTGGGTCTCTCTGTCTAATTGGGATCAATGTCTGCTGAGCATTATCAACCAGTCGTTTAAGCATCTGCCACTGCTCATCCACTAATTAATCCCACATCATCACATCTGGAATGTCCTGTTCCTGGGTGAGTTCTGTCACACTATACTGTAGGATACTTTCTCTGAACACTCCACAAATTCCTCGTCCCATGCCAGTTTGATTAGTTTTATCAATGGACAAGTGCACCCTCCTCATTTCACTTTTGCAGATTCATGTGGAACATTGAATATGCTAGAATAATGAGTTCCCAGTCCCAGTCTGCTGCAACTATGTCCCTGCAAAATACATTTGTCACAATACAATACAATACCTGCAAACAATCACACCATCACACTATCTTTTCTCATTGTTACCATCAGGTTGGAGGTACAGAAGCCTGGAGAGACAGACTAAGTGATTTAGGAAGAGTTTCTTCCCCTCCGCTATCTTATTTATCAATGGACATTGAGCTCGTGAACACTACCTTACTTTTTTGATATATATTATTTATGATTTTTGCACAAATTTTAATCCATTCAATATATGTATACTTTAAAATGTTTATTTTTTATATTATATATTGCATTGAACTGCTACTACTAAGTTAATAAATTTCCTGACACATGCCGGTGATAATATAGCTGACTCTGATCTGTACTTCTCATAATCTTGTATATCTCTATCAAATGTCCCACCACTCTCCTGTGTTCCAGGTGTTACGTACCCGTGACACATGACAGTGGTACCCTTGTCACGTAACTGGGGTTGAAGCTGTACTGGACCTGAGGTATGGTCTTGTGATGGAGGAGTGACGTCATTTTCCCGCCAGTAGAGATCATGTGACAGGTCTTTTTTACAGGTTATAAAAGGCAGACCCCACCCTGTGAGGAGGGGCAGTTCGTGGCTGGATTTGCCAAGTTGACTTCATGCCACTGTGTGTTTTAAGTGATGATGCAGTTTATTTGAAGGATGAAGTTTTTATCTAATGCCTAAGGTTTAATAGGTTATTGCCAGCAGGTTCTTTATGATTCTGCTAGTAGTTCGAGACAGTGGAGAGTGAAGATCAAAGTTCGGGAGTTAAAGGTCGAGGAGAATCGCTTTCTACGGTGAAACGGGTTTCGACCTTTTGTTTGATCCTTACTTGGAAGGATTTCGTTGACTATCTTCGTGTTAATCCCTGGGTTTTACCAGAAAGGATTGAAGGTAGTGAGGAAGGTAAGGTCAGTGCCTTTAAGCCGTACCGTTTCGTAAATTCTTCGTGGGAAGTTCGACGTCGGGGATCGAAGCCAAGCGACGTGAAAGAGAATTTAAATCGTCTTAAAGTCTCTCCTTTTAAATGGACTGTGAGCATAGCGAACTTTTGGCAATACCACTTTAAAGAGCTGTTTTTGCAACATCGCTCTAAGAACTGTTTGAGCTGCCTCACCGCAGTTGATTTCCGGTTACGTTAGTGTTTGTTTACTTTGGGGGATGGGTTGTTTTCTGTGTTTAATAAACGTGTTGTTTGTTATAAGAAATCCTTGCCGAACTCATATATTTATTGTTGTCTGAATACATAACATTAAATATGGGGTCTGCGTCCGGATTGGATCGTTTGAGTTTAAATGCTTGCTAACTTTTGAATCGGTGTTTTGGAAACGGGGAAAACTCGGTTCTTTTGTTTGATTGGCTTGTGAGTGGTATTCGGGAGCAATGAATATTGATGAGTTTCTGGCTTCGCCAGATGCGGAGTTGTTGGCGAAGGCGAAAAAAACTGAGGTGTTTGAGATAGCTGGTAGATTACAACTTAAAGGTATTTTGCAGACTACTTCTAAGGCTGTGATACAGAGAAAAATCGCGTCACACTCTGTGGATTCGGGTGTTTTTGATTATTCGGTTTTAGAGTCGTTTCCTATAAGTAATCTAGAGATGCAGTTGCAAATCGAACAAATGAGATTGGAACAGAGTAAAGCTGATTTGGAGAGGTGTAAATTGGAGCCGATCAGAAGAAGAGGGATTTTGACTATGCAATGGAGGAATTAAGGTCTGGGAAACAGTCTTCTGGTTCAAGAAAACTGTTTGTTGCTAGTCAAGAAATTAAATTGGTCCCTCCATTTAGTGAAACAGAAATGGAAAGATATTTTCAGCATTTTGAAACTATTGCTCGGATGTCAGAGTGGCTGAAATATAAATGGTCAGTGTTGTTACAGTGTGTAATTAAAGGTAAAGCACAACAAGTTTACACAGCTTTAACTGCTGCGCAAGCACTTGATTATGATATTGTGAAGAGGCATATCTTAAACGCCAACGAATTAGTCCCAGAAGCTTATAGGGAAAGATTCAGAAGTTTGAAAAAGTCTGTGGAAAAAAAACTTATGTGGAATTTGCCTATGATAAAGCTATGTGTTTTGAGAGATGGGTTTCTTCTAAAAATGTTAATGAGGACTACGATACAATGAGAGAGCTGATTTTAATGGAGGAATTTAAAAGAAGCATTCCTGTTGAAGTAAGGACCTAATTAAATGAGAGGGATACTGATAAATTGCAGGACTGTGCTAGATTAGCTGATGAGTATGTTTTAATACATAAGAATAAATTTCCTCAGGGCAGAAATTTTAAGAGGAAAAATAACATGGAGACTCAAAGTAAATCAAAAATTAAATCAGAGGTTAATGAGAAAGGTAAGGAAGAAGGGAAGCCTGTGAAGGAAAGACAGTTTGGTCTTTATTGTAACTATTGTAAGAAGCCTGGCCATGTAATAGCTAACTGTTTCAGATTGAAAAAGAAAGAGAAGGAAGCAGTTCTGGATGCTTGTGTGCAACATACTGAAGCACCTGTAAAGTTACAGGGTTTGATAAACAGAAATGAGGCTTTGTTAGAGTCTGACCAAGTTAGCAAGGGATATGATCATTTTGTAACTGAAGGGTTTGTATCCTTGAAAGAAGGATCTACTCTGGTGCCAATAAGAATCCTTAGGAATACTGGTTCTTCTCAATTACTGATGCTAGACAGTGTGTTGAAGTTTAATGAAGAGTCTGATACTGGTGAGGTAAATTACATAAGAGGTGTTGGGAGTGACATTATGCCTGTACATTTACATAAAGTAAATTTAAAGTCAGGGTTAGTTACAGGATTTGTTAAAGTAGGATTACAGCATAGCTTACCTGTGAAGGGTATTTTTTTATTGTTAGGTAATGACATGGCAGGTGGACAAGTTTTTCCTGAAGTGCATTTGACAATGGAGTCAGAGGAACCAGAGTTGAATTCTAACACAGATTCTTCCTGTGTTGTGACTAGAGATATGGCTAAAAAGATTGATGCACAGAATGAGGTTGTTACTCAGGACTGTTCAACTCAGGATTCGAGTTTTGAGGATGTGTCAGAGACTTTCTTATCTTCGTTGTTTGAACAAGATTCTGGGAGTAAGTCTGACTATAAAGATTTATCTCTGTCTCGGAAGGAGATGATAGCAGAGCAGAATAGAGACTCTGAGATTATAAAATTAAGAGAGCAGGCATTACTAGATAGTGAAATTAAGAAGGTGCCAGTAGGATATTACCTGGAAAAAGGAGTGTTGATGAGGAAGTGGAGATCGCCAACAATTCCTGCAAGTGAGGATTGGAATGTTGTTTACCAGGTAGTTGTCCCGAAATTTTATCGAAATGAGATTTTGACTTTAGCTCATAGTATGCCTTTAGGTGGACATCAAGGGGTAAGGAAAACTGTGGACTAGATTTTAAAACATTTTTACTGGCCTGGTCTAAGAAAATATGTGGCGATGTTTTGTAAAACGAGCCATACTTGTCAAATTGTGGGTAAACCAAATCAGGTTACACCAGTAGCTCCATTACAACCTATCCCGGCGTTTGGTGAACAATTTTCTAAAGTTATTGTAGATTGTGTTGGTCCATTACCAAAGTCAAAAACTGGTTATCAGTATTTGTTGACTATCATGTGTACTTCGTCTAGGTTTCCAGAGGCTGTACCACTTAGGAATATAAAAGCTAAAACTGTGACAAAGGCCCTTATATTTTTTTTTACTTATTTTGGATTACCTAAGGAGATACAAACTGATCAAGGCAGTAATTTTATGTCTGGATTGTTTCAACAGATAGTTTATAAATTGGGAGCTAAGCAAATCACTTCGTCTGCACACCATCCAGAATCGCAAGGTGCCTTGGAGAGGTTTCATTCTACCCTCAAGAATATGATTAGGACATTTTGTGTGGAAAATGAAAGTGACTGGAATGAGGGTATAAACCAACTTTTATTTGCAGTAAGGGAATCGGTACAGGATTCTTTCGGTTTTAGTACATTTGAACTGGTGTTTGGGCATAGAGTTAGAGGACCTTTAGCTTTATTGAAAGAACAGTGGATTAGTAAGGAAGTACACACTAATTTGTTGGACTATGTTTTGAAATTTAAGGACAGGTTACATAAAGCTTGTAGTTTAGCTAAGGAAAATTTAAAGTTGGCTCAGGAGAAAACGAAGACTTGGTATGATAAAGAAGCTAGGATGAGGATGTTTAAGTCTGGAGATAAGGTGTTGGTTCTTTTCCCAGTGCAGACAAATCCTTTAAAAGCTAGATTTCATGGTCGTTATGAAATTGTGTCTAAAATCAATGATGTGGATTACATGATAAAAACTCCAGATCGTAGAAGGTCAACACAACTTTGCCATATAAATATGATAAAACCATATTTTGAGAAACAATCTGATACTGTGACTGTTGTGGTTAGTGAGAATGAATTTGATTGAACTAGGAACATGATAGATGATTCATCTGACTTTCATTCTAAATCCAACATTGTTTCTGTTAGGTTACCAAATTCAACCATTCTGGAAAATATTGATGAGAAATTAGCAGATTTACAGCTAGGGCAAAAACAACAGATGAAGGAGTTAATTTTTAAGTATAAGGATTTGTTTCCAGATGTTCCGAGAAGGACTACTATAGCTTCACATGATGTAGATGTTGGAGATGCCAAACATATTAAACAACATCCATATAGGATGAACATGGAAAAATGTGAACTTGCTGAGAAAGTAATTGAATATATGTTAGAGAATAATATCATTAGACATTCTAACTCGAATTGGAGTTCGCCATGTGTTATGGTGCCAAAACCAGATGGTAGTATTAGGTTTTGTACGGATTATAGGAAGGTGAATGCTGTAACGAAAACAGATGACTATGCAATTCATAGAGTAGATGATTGTGCAGATAAAGTTGGAAAAGCAAGGTTCCTTACAAAGATTGATTTATTGAAAGGGTATTGGTGTGTTCCATTAACGGACAGATGTAGAGAGATTTCTGCATTTGTAACTCCATCTGGGTTATACGAGTATAATGTTCTTCCATTTGGGATGAAGAATGCCCCAGGTACTTTCCAGAGGATGATTAACTTTGAGATTCAGGGATTGAAAGAGACTGATGCTTATATTGATGATTTAGTGACAGGAAATGATCATTGGGAAGCACACATTATTGCGATGGAGAAATTGTTTGACAGGCTTTCGAAAGCTAACTTAACTATTAATTTAGCTAAGAGTGAATTTGGACATGCCACTGTGACTTACCTTGGTTGTGTTGTGGGTCAAGGTAAGGTAGCTCCTGTTCAGGCAAAAGTTCAGGAAATTTTAGAGATTCCCTCTCCAACGGGGAAACAAACTCTCAGAAGATTTTTGGGAATGGTAGGATATTATCGAAAATTTTGTAAAAATTTTGCTGATGTTGCCCTTCCATTAACTAACCTTCTGCAGAAGAATGAGAAGTTTCTGTGGACAGTGCCTTGTCAAGAAGCATTTGAAAAATTGAAAACAATGATATGTCAACAACCTGTGCTTAAGGCACCTGCCTTTAAAAAACCTTTTTCATTGGCTGTGGATGCTACTGATGAGGCTGCAGGAGCAGTATTAATGCAAAGGAATGAGGGTGATGAGGTTGATCATCCAGTAGCTTACTTTTCTAAGAAATTTAATACGCATCAAAGAAACCATTAGACAATAGAGAAATAATTGTTATCTCTTGTTTTAGCTTTGGAATATTTTGAGGTATATGTTGGTACAACTCAAAAAACACTTATTGTTTACACTGATCATAATCCGTTAGTTTTTCTGAGTAAGATGAAAAACAAAAACAGAGGATTATTAAATTGGAGTTTGATTTTACAAGAGTACAATATTGTGATCACTCATATTAAAGGTAAAGATAATGTGGTTGCTGATTGTCTATCTCGATGTTGAATGTACACTGTAATTTTTTTATGGAGTGTTTTTTTTCAATTGTAACACTCCTACTGTATTGTGAGTTATAAGCTGTTATATGATGGTATTGTATATTGTGTATGTTATAAAATTTATACCTTTGTTTTTCTTGTAAGCAATTGTTAAAAATTTTTGTTCTTGTCAGACCAAAAATGTTTTTTTTTCGAAGAAGGTGTTACGTACTCGTGGCACCTGACAGTGGTACCCTTGTCATGTGACTGGGGTTGAAGCTGTACTGGACATGAGGTATGGTCTTGTGATGGTGGGGTGACGTCATTTTCCCGCCAGTAGAGCTCATGTGACAGTTTTTTTTAAAGGTTATAAAAGGTAGACCCCACCCTGTGAGGAGGGGCAGTTCGTGGCTGGATTTGCCAAGTTGACTTCATGCCACTGCCTGTTTTAAGTGATGACGCAGTTTAGTTGAAGGATGAAGTTTTTGTCTAATGCCTAAGGTTTAAAAGGTCATTGCCAGCAGGTTCTTTATGATTCTGCTAGTAGTTCGAGACAGTGGAGAGTGAAAATCAAAGCTCGGGAGTTAAAGGTCGCGGAGAATCGCTTTCTACGGTGAAACGGGTTTCGACCTTTTGTTTGATCCTTATTTGGAAGGATTTCGTTGACTATCTTCGTGTCAATCCCTGGGTTTTACCAGAAAAGATTGAAGGTAGTGAAGAAGGAAAGGTCAGTGCCTTTAAGCCGTTCCGTTTCGTAAATTCTTCGTGGGAAGTTCGACGTCGGGGATCGAAGCCAAGTGACGTGAAAGAGAATTTACAGCGTCTTAAAGTCTCTCCTTTTAAATGGACTGTGAGCATATCGAACTTTTGGCAATACCACTTTAAAGAACTGTTTTTGAAATATCGCTTTAAGAACTGTTTGAGCTGCCGCACCGCAGTTGATTTCCGGTTACGTTAGTGTTTGTTTACTTTTGGGGGGTTTGTTTTCTGTGTTTAATAAACGTGTTGTTTGTTATAAGAAACCCTTGCCGAACTCATATATTTATTGTTGCCTGAATATGTAACACAGGGAATAAAATCCTAACACATTTAACCTTTCACTGTTCCTTAGGGCTCACATTTCAGCAACGTCCTTTGATATTTTCTGAGTACTTTTCCAATTTCATTGATACCATCCCTGTGGGTAGGTGACCAGAACTCCAAATCAGGCCTCACCAATGTACGGTCCTGGTCGCCACACCACAGTGACAGACAGACACACCCACATCCAAATTCCCACTCAGCCCCTCCCACCTGCTCTGTCATTTATTGAGCTCACAGCTGGTCCCACTTCAACATCAGACTCCGTTTCTGTCTGCCCTCAGGAACATTTCACCCCCTTCCTTATAAAGTATCCCAATCGCTCTCCTTTAAAAAGATTCAAAACGCTCTGATCCAAACAACCTTGTCTGAGGACGATGAGATTCAGAAAAGAATCCTCTCACCTTTAGCTCAAATCATCTAACAATGGCCCCGTGGATGCTTGTCCCACAGATGAACATTTCCTCTCCACACATGCCCGGTCAAGACCATTTAATTGGTTATAGGTTTATTGCTGACATACGTCCCAAGGTGGAGGAAAAGTGTCTGTTGACGTAACACCCAGACAGATCATTCCACACACAAGTACGTGGAGGCAGAGGAAAAGGAAATTACCAACCGAGTGCAGAAAATGTATCAGAATACAAGACCCTTCTCAATCATTTAATCTCCAGATACAAGTCCAGGCTGTCCAACCCCTTCTCATCAGACAACCGGCCCATTGCAGTATTGGTCCAGTAAACATTCTCTGAACTGATTCTGATACGTTGAGATGTTCCCTTCAATAATGAGCCCAATTCTGTATAAATATTCTCATTCCTGTCCTGTATAAGTGAGAATAAACTACGCACATTTGTACTCTATCCTTTATCAATAAAAGATCCTGTTCTCTCCAGCACTTGTAGCTGCAGACAGGAGAAGGAACATCCCTTTCAGCCCATGATATCTCCACCAGCAATGATGACAGGAGAAACTGCACACACAGGGGTGCCATGATAGCTCTGTGGTTAGCCCAACGCTATTACAGCTCGTGGCGTCAAAGTTTAGACCAATCCCCACATCTTCTATACAGAGTCTCTGTATGTTCCCCTATGGATTGTGTCAGGTTTCTTCCCACAGTTCACAGATGTACAGGGTAGTTCAATTGGTGATTGTAAATCACCCTGTGATTAGGTTTGGGTTAAATCAGGTTTGTCAGGTGTAGCTGGGCAGTACGGCTCAAAGGGCCAATTCCATGTTGTATCTCGTAAGAATTTTTTTTTTAAAACTCCATCTGTTATCCAGTTTTCCTTGTACTAATCCAAACAACATATTGGGGATGTCGTCTGCATCCTTTCCGTAGACATAGTGCACACACGACTCTAAGTGTGGTCTAACCAAGGGTTTGTAACAAGTCATCCCATGGTTGTATTCAATGCCCTCCCTGACTGATGAAGGCAAGTGTAGCGTACATCTACACAAGCATTCCCCCACACCCCACCCCCCGGAAGTTTTATCATGCTCTCTTGTCTACAACACTGAATCACAGTGGATTTAATTTGTTTTCTTACATGCGGATCAACAGCATAACACATACAAAATGTTGGAGGATAATCAGCAGGTCAGACGGCATCTATGGAAAAAAGAACAGACGACGTTTCCTGGCCCACAGCGTTCCTCCAGCATTTTGCTTGTGTTGCTTGAATTTCCAGCATCTGCAGATTTTCTCATTGTATGAACAATTTTCCATGACAAAGTGAAAACAGATCTCTTCAAAGTGATCTGGATGTATTACAAATATAAAACACAGAGAACTGATTGCATAAGTATACAGGCTCCTTTATATGACACGCTAAATCATCACTGGTGCAGCTAATAAGCTTGGAAGACACATAATTAACTAAATGGAGATCACCTTGTACATTCAGGTTGTTTCAATAGACTGGAGTAAGTCAGGAGATGGATACAAGAAATTGTCCAAGTCACTGAATATCCCTTGGAGTACAGTTAAGACAATAATCAAGACATGGAAAGAATATTGGCAGAGCTGTCCTCATAAACTGAGTGACCATGCAAGAAGGGAACTAGTGAGGGAGGCCACCAAGAGACCTATGACAACACTGGAGGAGGTACAAGCTTCAGTGGCTGAAGAAATTAATGAGCTGACTAGTTTCTAAATGGAGAGAAAATCAAAAACTCTGAGATACAAAGGGACTTGGGGGTCCTTGTGCAAGACACCATAAACGTTAGCTTGCAGGTAGGTTCTGTGGTGAGGAAGGCAATTGCAATGTTAGCATCCATTTCAAAAGGTCTCGAATACAGGATGTGATGCAGACACTTTACAAGGAATTGGTGAGGTCTCGCCTTAAATATTGTGAACAGTTTTGGACTGCTCATCTAAGAGAAGATGTGCTGGTGTTGGAGAGGGTTCTGAGAAGGTTCACAAGGGTGATTTCCAGAATGAAAGGGTTTTCATACAAAGAATGTTTGATAACAGTGTCTGTACTTGCTGGAATTTAAAAGGATGAAGGGGATCTCACTGAAACCTTTCAAATGTTGAAAGGCCTAGACCCAGTAGATGGTTAAAGGATGTTTTCATGGTGGAGGAGTCTAGGACAAGAGGGCACAGCTTCAGGTTAGATGGACATCCATTTAACACAGAGATGTGGAGAAATTTCTTTAGCTAGATGTTGGTGAATTTGTGGAATATATTACACAGGCAGCTGTGGAGGTCAGGTCCTTGGATGTATATAAGTCCGAACTTGATGGGTTCTTGATTGGACATGGTACCAAAGGTTAAAGGGAAAGGCTGGGGAGTGGGGCTGAGGAGGAGCAAAATAAGATCAGCTAGGATTGAATGGCAGAGCTGACTCAATGGGGCAAATGGCCTAATTCTGCTCCTATGTCTTATGGTCTTATGATCTAAATGCCCTCCTTCTGTTTGTCATCCGTATCCCTCAATTTCCTTCATTTGCATGTCTATCTAAACACCTCTTAAATTCCACAAACTGCCAGCTTCCACTACTACCTATGGTAATCCTTTCCAAGCACTTACTACGCCTTGTGGAGTAAAAAAGAATCTCCTCACATTGCCTTTAAATTTCCCCTCTATCCTCAAAATCATATACGCATACCCTCCGGTATTTGACATTTCTACCGTGGAGAAAAGATTCTGACTACCTACCCTATCTATGCCTCTTGAAGTTAAAAAAATACGGCCTTATTAGATTTCCCCTCAGCCTCTGAGGTCCTGGGGAGGATACACATTCATCCAACATTTCCTTCCAGCTGCTGAACTCAAATCCAGGGAACATCTTGGTGAAACTTCTGCTTCCTTTCCAGAGCATCCATCCTTGCTGTAATGGCATGGCCAGAACTGCACAAAATGCTCCAAGTATTGCCCTCCTCTAACTTCATATAGCTGCAGTGTGACTTCCTTACTCCAGTACTGAGCAGCCTGACTGGTGAAGGCCAGCATTCCATGTACTTTATCCAGTTGCACAGCCACTTTCAGATGCCTTTAGGTCTGTCCAAGACTCCGTTCAAAACCTCACTAAACTCCCCAAGAGACAGTAAGGAGCCAAGTTGCCCAATTGGCCTGAAAATGCCACAAAATGAAAATCACAGGCTGCATTGGTAGCAGAATCATATTTGAAAGTAGAAGGAGTGAAGAAGTAGCTTTGTGCTCTGTCTAAAGGACGCTGGCACCACTTATTCACTGGCACCATTTTCTTCAGGAGGCTGATAGTTTCTTGTTAGTAATGGTGTTAAAGATCCCAGGGAGCAGGCAGGAGAAAGGGGTTGAGAGGGGTAGTCAAACAACCATGATGGCATTGAGGAAATGGCCTAATTCGAAACATAGAAACATAGAAAACTTACAACACGGTACAGGCCTTTCGGCACACAATGCTGTGCTGAACATGTAGTTAGTTTAGAAATTACCTAGGGTTATCCTAGCCCTTTATTTTTCTAAGCTCGGTGTACCTAACCAGGAGTCTCTTAAAAGACCCTATCACATCCGCCTCCACCATAGCCGCTGGCAGCCCATTCTGCGCACTCACCACTCTTTTTTTTAAGACTTAGCCCTGACATCTCCTCTTTACCCGCTTCCAAGCTCCTTAAAACTGTGCCATCTTGCGTTAGCCATTTCCGTCCTGGGAAGAAGCCTCTGACTATCCACATGGTGAATGCCTCTCATCACCTTATACACCTCTATCAGGTCACCTCTCATCCTTTGTCGCTCCAAGGAGAAAAGGCCACAATCACTCATCCTATTCTTGTAAAACACGCTTCCCAATCTAGGCAATATCCTTGTAACTCTCCTCTGCAGCCTTTCTATAGATTCCACATCCTTCCTGTAACGAGGTGACTAAAATTGAGCACAGTACTCCAAGTGGGGTCTGACCGGGGTCCATTACAGCTGTAATATTGCCACTCAGCTCTTGAACTCAAACCTTCGGTTAATGTAGCAGAATAAACCATGTGCCTTCTTAACCACAGAGTCAACCTGTGCATCAGCTTTGAGCGTCTATGCACACGGACCCCAAGATCCCTCTGATCCTCCTCACTGTCAAGAGTCTTACCATTAATACTATATTCTGCCATCATATTTGACCTACCAAAATGAATCACCTCACACTTATCTACTAATCTTGGTGTGAAGAAAAGTCCAGTTCTGTCCGTTTTAAATCTCTTGCTTCTCATATTAATGCTTGGTGCTGTTGTTTTCAACTACCGTCCCAGGGAAAATACAATGTCTTTCACTTTGTCTATCACTTGCCTGCCCTCACTACATATCTCAGTCAGATCATCCTTAAATCTCCAACGTTCCAGGGATTAAAATCCTTGTCTACAGAACCTTTCCCACAACCGCCAGCCCATAAGTCCAGCCAAAATCCTAGTAGGTCATTTCTTCAGTCTTTATAGCTTTATAACAGCTTTCCTACGGTGAAAATGCTGCACACTGTCATCATTAAACAAGAGAATCTGCAGATGCTGGAAACCCAGAGCAGCACACATATCATGCTGGAGGATCTTAGCTGGTCAGGCCGCTTCTGTGGAGAGTTATGGACAGTTGGCAATTCAGTCCTAAACCCTTCACCAGATCTGGAAATGAATGGGGATGAAGCCATAATCCACTGGTGGGGGAGGGCATGGAGTACAAGCTGGACGGTGATAGCTGAAGCCAGTTGAGGGGAAGGTGGATGGGAGAGGTACAAACTGGAAGGTGATACGTGGAAGAGATAAAAGGACCAAAGAAGAAAAAGGCGTGAGCCCCTGATACGCTTGCCTTTTCATTGTCTACACACATCAGTCCTTGTTCACTTGTATAGAACTCCAACTCTTTCTGAGTCACACTGAAGTCTGTATTGGTGCAGCTTCATGCACCCATGCTGAGCCTGTCAATTTCATCAACTTTGCCTCCAACTTCAACCCTGCCCTTAAATCCACTTGCATCTTTCCAACACCTCTCTCCAATTTCACAATCTCTCTCTCTCTATCTCTGGAGCCAAACGGTCTACTGATATCTTTTATAAATCTCCTGACTCACAGCTACCTTGTCTACACCTCGTCCCACCCTGGCTCATGTAAAGATGCCGTCCTTTTCTTTGTATCTGCCACATCTCTTCCCAGGATGAGGTTTCCTTTTCTGGAACATCAGAGGTGCTCTCGCTCTTCACAGAACGAGGTCTCCATTCCTCTCTCATTGTTTCTATCCTCACCCTCTTGCATCCCCTCATTTCTGAGATTTTCCTCCTTGTCCCATCTTCTTGCTGTCAGGGTTAGAGTCCCCTAGTCCTTACTTACCACCCACGAGAGTCTGTATCCAGCCTATCATTCTACATAAAGTCCACCATCCACAAAGGGATCCTAGCACTGAACACATCTTTCGCTTCACACTACTCTCCACTTTCAGCCGGGATCACTCTCTCCGTGATTCCCTTGCCCATTCACTTCTCTCCACTGATCTCCCTGCTGGCACTTCACCATGTAACTGGGACACGTGCTACACCTGCCCCGACACCATCATTCGGGGTCGCAGAATCCTTCCAGAAAAAGCACCACTTCCTCTGCAAGTCTATTGAGGTCATGAACTGTATCCAGTGCTCACTGCGCAGTCTGCTTCACATCTGGCAATGAATTCCACAGATTCTTCACCATCTGGCTGAAGAAATGTCTTCTCATTTCTGTTCAAAGGGATTTTCCTTCTATTCTGAGTCTGCACCATCTGGTGCTGGACTAACCCAATAGAGAAAACATCCTCCCCACTTTCATTTGGCATTTCACTAGGTTATAATGCAATTGTTCCTCATTCTTTGAAACTCCAGCAAGTGCAGCCCCAGAGCCATTAAATGCTCCTCAAATGTGAACTTTTGTATTCCTGTGATCAGTTTTTTGAATATGCGCTGGACCCTCTCCAATGCTAACATATCCTTCCTTTGATAAGGTGCCCAAAATTGCTCACAATACTCCATCTGCAGTCCGACCAATGTCTTAGAATGCCTTCTGTTAGTTTTAAAATTTGAGGTACATAAATCCATCAGGGTTATTGATAGGGTGAATGGAAACATATTTTAACAAAGAGGAATCAGATCTGGAGGGCATAGACTAAAGGTGCGGTGGGGGGGGGGGAAGATTTCAAACATTCAGGACAAGTGTTTTCACCCTGAGGATTGTGGAGATATGGAAACAGCAGGCAGTGGAATTGATTGAGGATTGTCCAATAATAGAATGTGAAATGAGACATGGACAGGTATGTGGATAGTGACGGTGAGAGGGATGTGGGACAAATGCAGCAGGATGGGACCAGCTCAGATGATCTTGGTCATCATGGACAAGTGGCACCTCCATTTTCATGTTTCTGAGAAATAGTATCTGTTTTGCATATTTTAATGTAATCTTCTCCCTCAGTTGTAATTTCTATTTTCAGTCCATGGCTAAGGACTTTTCATTCAAAGTCAACAGCATCTCCTCCACAATCACCATCAGCACTGGTGCACCACAAGGCTGTGTGCTTGGCCCCTACTCTACTCACTCTATACCTGTGATAATGCGGCTCAGTTCAACTCCAATGCCACATTTAAGTTTGCAGATGACACCACTGTTGTTGGATTAATCAAATTTGGTGACAAATTTGACATCAGGAGGGAGATGGAGGATCTGGTTGAATGGGGCCACAACAGGAAACTCTCACTCAACGTCAGCAAAGCCAAAGAGCTGATCACTGACTACAGGAGGTCCATGAGCCAGTCATCATCAGGGACTGGAGGTGGGTCTGTCCCAGGACTAGCACTAAGTGCCATTATAAAGAAGGAATGACTGCAACTCTACTCAGAAGTTTGATTATAATCGGCATGTCATCTGAAACTTTGACATTTATATAGATGCACATTAGAGAGTATCCTGAGTGGTTGCATCACGGCCTAATATGGAAAAACAATGATCAGGAATAGAAAGGTCTATGAGAAGTAGTATATACATCCACATCATCACAGGCAAAGCCCTCCCCATCATTCGAACATTTACAAGATGCACTTCTACAAGTAAACTGTGTCCATCATCAACAACATCCTTCATCCACCTCATGCTCTCTTCTCAACAGCTGCCATCAGGAAGGATGTACAAGAACCTTAGGTCCCACATGACCAGCACCATGAAGAGTTATTACCCAACACCAGTCAGGCTCTGGCAACAGCATAGGTAACTTCACTGAGCTGATTCCATAACCTGCACTCATGTTCATGTATTCTACAACTGAATTTCACAGTGATAATTATTTTTTATTATTTGCACAGTTTGTCTTCTTTTGCACGTTGTTTGTCTGTCAGTCTTTGCTGTTTATAGTTCTGATAAATTCCATTGTAAATTCCTGTAAATACCAAACAGAAAATGAATCTCTAAGTAGGAACCTGTTGCACCAGAGGTCC